>NC_090821.1:72549832-72852717 GCF_000390325.3 Nicotiana tomentosiformis | reverse complement strand
ACAAAGATAATAACAATCCGATTACATAAAGATCGGACTAGTACCATATGCTCTTCCATCAAAGCACCAAGTTGATACTGGCCTAAACCTAATCACAATGGCTTTTAATTTAAGGTATCAATGCCATTACAATTCCATGATAGGCGTCACATTTCAAATCAAAAGTTAAGGCAAAATTCTCTTCTCTAATCAGAACTTTGCCCTTGACCATGTAATGCCCTACATAATTACTGCCTCCACATCTATCCTCATAAAATGGAACATATTTGGATCTTTCCTCCCTTGGTTTGAATAAAAGAAATATTAGGTTAAGAGATGACTCATCATCATCCAGCTGTTGGACCTTCAATTCACCCGGCCCGTATATTTCATAAGACTAGTTTTAGTTTGTACCTACATCAATGAGTATATAATTTAAAAATAA
Source organism: Nicotiana tomentosiformis (assembly GCF_000390325.3). Taxonomy (NCBI): domain Eukaryota; kingdom Viridiplantae; phylum Streptophyta; class Magnoliopsida; order Solanales; family Solanaceae; genus Nicotiana; species Nicotiana tomentosiformis. Next base: position 72,852,293 of record NC_090821.1, on the reverse strand, counting down.
TAAAATATTATTAAATAATATAATTAAGTTACAAAATAAAATTTTAGAAAGTGTAAGTTGTTGAAATAAATAATATTAATGATATTTAGATAGATCGATTAAAAAAAAAGTCATGCCATAATAAATTTTCAGAAATATAATGCAAACACTAATAGGATAAAATTTTAAATAAATTATTAATATAAAATATAAATTCAAACAACACATATATTTAGATCGATTTTGATCAACCCGTAGCTTCTTCCTTCGCGTCCCAAAAAAAATTCCATAATCAATTTGAATACGAAGAATATAGTCCATTATTGATTTATTAAAATTTTTGTAGAATTAATAAGATAACCTTAACTGCTTTTCCTCGCCTAATAATTATACAGAGCTTTTTAAATATATCTTTCTATTTATTGTGGTTAATGAACTATTATTGTCATTCACAAAAAGGCTCAAACTTTGGTTTATCTTTGAGCTTATCACTTATCTCTTACTCAAACTTTAAAGAAAGGATTATATCTCCGTATTCAAATTTCTAGACTTTGACCAGATTTATCTTTCTATAGCATCTTTTTTCTCTTATTATTAGATATCCTCTCCAATATTTCTTCATATCAAAGCTCCAAAAAATATGTTCTTTTTTTATTAATAAAAATGCAAATTTCCTTTTGTGTTTTTGGTTATTAACTAATATTACAATAAATTTTAAAACTATTAGCTCTAATGATAGTAACATCTAAAAAGAGATTTATACATTGTATATATTTACAAAGCAAAAATCATAGATCCTGAGAACCTAAAATATCGTCGAATATAGAATGATATCGGCCGGTATTATAAATTTTAGTAACAATTAGTTCTTACTTATTCTTTGTAAACTTTTTTATATTAAGTATTCTTGTTTATCATTATATCCAAACTCATTTTCTCATTTGAATTGATAATTTTGATTGGGGTTATCAATTGAAACATGAGATAATATACCTTAACATTCGCATTCTTAATTCAAAAAACTATTGTTAAAACAAGTGCAACTTAGTTCGTTTATATTTAATATTCATGATTGTTATTAGATCTTGACAAATAAGGAATTAAAATTAATTTTTTAATTTTTCTTATTTGGATATGACTTAGATTAAGGAGTTATATAGTTATTTTATGCAATTTAAATAAAAAAATAATTCATATAAGTTAAAATGTTATTCGATTTTGAATTTTCGAATATTAGGAGGTCCTATTATAGAAATATTTTTAGTTAATTTTAAATATTAAAATAATTAAATGATAACATTATATTTAATGTATAATATAATGTATATCGATCATTAATAATTAAACAGTTTGTATTAAAAATAACAAATTCATAAATCACCTTAAGACTTCATGCACATGTGAAATATTAGAATTAACAATATTCACATGGTTCAAAAAAGAAATAAAAAATTGAATTTTGACACGTTTGATGATTCTTACGTGGTTAAAACTACAAAATTAAAACAAAGGCAAAATTTCTAACGTGATAAAAAGTTGGAAACATTTAAGGAAATATTTACATAATTTAAATATGGAAAAAGTCATATAAGTAAAATCAAACTTAATTTTAGATTCCTAAATATTAAGAGTTTTTTCCTAGTTCAAATAAGGAAGAATTTAATAAATAAAATTTAGTTAAATTTTAAAGTCTTAAATATTAGAAAAAAATAAGTAAATTCCAATTACAAATTTGTCCAATGTGAAAGAAGATCACATTGACCACGTGAGAGAAGCCTTTGGCGTACTCAGGCAATACGGCATGATACTAAACCCCGAAAAATGTACATTCGGCGTGGCCTTAGGGAAATTCTTGGATTTCTTAGTGTCGCAGCGAGGTATCGAGGTCAATCCCGACCAAATCAAGGCCATCGAAGGGATACCAGAACACTTGACCACCAAAAAGCAGGTCCAGAGGTTAACTGGTCGTATCACCGCCCTTTCGAGGTTTATCTCGCAATCATCTGATAGGTTCCATAAGTTCTTCGGCGTACTCAAAAAGGAGAACGGCCTCCAATGGACCCCTGAGTGCGTCCAAGCCCTGAAGGAGCTAAAGGTGTACTTGTCCTCGCCACCGTTGCGCTCAAAATCAGAACTGGGACAACCCCTCCTCGTCTATCTCACCGTATCCGAAGTAGCTGTGAGCGCAGTCCTAGTCTAAGAAAATAAAGATACGCAATCTCTCATCTATTACATTAGCAAAACACTAGTCGACGCCGAGACAAGATACCCCCATCTCGAAAAACGGGCTCTGGCCTTGGTAATAGCTTCACGAAAGCTTAGACCGTATTTTCAATGCCACCCCATCTCGGTCGTCATGACTTTCCCTTTGAGAAGCATTTTACATAAACCCGAGCTATCGGGCAGGTTGACCAAATGGGCCATTGAACTGAGCGAGCATGATATTATATATCGGTCACGAACGACGATAAAGTCACAGGTCCTCGCAGACTTCGTCGCTGACTTCAGCTCAAAAATAATGTACGAAGTCGAAAAAGAAGTCGTGTACACTTCTCCCCATACATAAGACCTCTAGGTCCTGTACACCGATGGCACGTCTAACGCGTCAAGATTCGGGCTGGGACTCGTGCTCGAAGACCTGACATGCGAAGTGATTCGCCAGTCTATAAGATGCCCGGACATGACTAACTATGAGACCGAGTATGAGGCCGTAATTGCAAGACTGAGACTAGCACTCGGATACGGGGTGAAGCGACTAATATTGCACTGCGATTCTCAACTCGTAGTCAACCAAGTCGCAGGGACTTTCCAAATCAAGGAGCAAAGATTGTAAAAACACCAGACCGAAATCTGCAGGCTACTGCCCAAGTTCAACGAATGTCAACTCGACCAGATCCTCCGAGCATAGAACACCGAGGTGGATGGCCTCGCCAAGCTAGCCGCAGCCACCAGAAATATTACAACCGGAGAAAGAAATGTGGTCCACCTCCTCAATTCGTCGATAGATCAAATCGAGGTAAGAACTATAAACCTGACTGGGACTAGTGCAACCGTATTATTACATATTTATAGGACGACGTACTCCCCAACGATAAAAAAGAGCACAAAAACTACGAACGCAAGCAGATAGATACAACATCATCCACAATGACCTGTATAAAAGGACATATGGTGGCTCTCTGGTGAAATGCTTAGGTTCAAATCAGATGCGGCGTGTCCTTGAAGAAGTACACGAAGGACACTGTGGAGCTTACTCTGGCAATCGAGCTCTAGTCAGATGCCTTATACGGGCAGGGTATTACTATCCCACCATGAAAAAGGAGGCCGCGGACTTCGTGAAAAAATACGAGTAATGCCAAAAATACGCCCCAATGATCCACCAAACAAGCGAACACCTACACTCAGTAACCTCCCCTTGGCCGTTCATCAAATGGAAAATGGACATCGTAAGCCCCCTTCCGACAGGACCAGGGGCGGATCTATATAGAGGGAAGGGGGTGGTACGCCACCCGGTCGCTCTGGTAGAATTTCATATTAGTATTGGTATTCCACTAATATTTTATGTAAAAAGGGTATAAAATAAAGTTGTGGCACCTTGAGTAACAAAGTTACGGTAGGTGCCATGGTCCAAGTGCTTCCTGCCAGGCCCGAGACTCATGTTCGAATCTCTTCTCACTCTATTTTTTAACAAAGCATGTTTAGCTTTTCCTTGTTCCTTCTTTTTTTAGGTTTTTGTTTTCTTCTCTTTCTCTTAATTTCTTATTTTCATCTTTGTATTCTCTCTTTATACAATTCCATTTTTATTAGTTATTTAAATTATAAGAGTATATTTATTTATATTTTTCTTTTCTAAATCTTGAATTGTGAAATTTCAATATGTTTTAATCATTTTTCTTTTGATCTGGTTAATATTATTTTTTTCTTCAAGACCAACATTTTTAGTTTGGTTATCACGTATGTATTTATGCACCAAAAATCTTATGAAGTGAACCAGATTAATTGAAAAATAAAACGAATCGTATCGAACCGAACCGAGTTAAATAAAAACTTAGCGAACTAGCCAAATGTACACCCTAATTCAACCTTCTTGACTAGAGGTAAGTTTACATTAAAGACAGTGGCACCCGTAATCATCAAATCCTGGATCCGCCTCTGGACAGGACGAGGTAACGTATGATTTCTCTTGATTTTAACTGACTATTTCTCTAAATGGGTGGAAGCATGAACATTCGCCCAAATACGCGAACAAGAAGTGATCGCCTTCATATGGAAAAACATCATATGCCATTTTGGTCTCTCCAAAGAAATCAGTTGCGACAACGGACCCCAATTTCATGAAAGAATATTGCCGACTTTTTTGAAAAATGGCACATCAAAAGAATACTCTCAACGCCTTACCACCCCTCGGGCAACGGGCAAGCGGAATCCTCTAACAAGTCAATACTGAACAACTTGAAGAAGAAACTCAAAAACGCCAAGGGACTGTAGCCGAAAATATTACCAGAAGTACTCTGGGCCTACCGAATAACGCCAAAGACGAGCACAGGAGAAACACCATACTCGTTAGTCTACGGGACTGATGCAGTAATACCGGTCGAGGTCGGGGAGCCCAGCTTAAGGTACTCCCGCAAAAGTGGATCCCAGAACGATGACAGTAGAATGCAGATACTCGACGAAGTCGAGGAACGAAGAGATAGGGACTACGTGAGAATGATCGTCCAAAAGCAACAAGAAAAACACTATTATAACAAAAAGGCAAAAATCAGGCCACTTAAATTCGGGGACTACGTGATTAAAGCTAAAACAAAAGCAAGCAAAAACCTGCGAGAAGTCAAACTAGGAACAAACTGGGACGGCCCCTACAAAATCACGACAACAGCAAACAAATGGTCTTTCACACTAGAAACAATAGAAGGAAAGCAACTACCAAACAACTGGTCACACTCTTTTTCCCTCACTCAAGTTTTGTCCCGATTGGATTTTCTCGAGGAGGTTTTTAACGAGATGACGATGGGGATACTTTAGGATTGAATCGCGCACAGACGAAGGCACTGGAGGGCTAGTTCATTGCTCGATCTCTCACTACTTTTCATGTTCGACCAATGAAGAGACTAGATAGACCGGGACTGGGACTGAACTGCCAGCCAGCGCTCGGAAAATATGTAAATCTCTCCAAGTATATAAACAAAGCATAAATACATGGAGTTTATTTATGTTCTTCCTGTCACGATCCAAAATCCACTATAGGTCGTGATGGCGCCTAACATCGCCGTCAGGCAAGCCAACAGTGATTGATCAATTTAATTACTCATTCTAGTACTTTAAAATCATAATTTTTATTAATTAAATAGTATGAGATAGAATTACACGAATCACAATAACGACAAACTCGTAGGAACCCCCAAAACCCGGTGTCACAAGTGCATGAGCATCAACTAGAAAATATAATAAAATACAACATATGTCTGGAATATAATTTATACAGGAGAATATAAATAGCTCTGATGGAGACTCTGCAGGCTGTATATTGTAACATGAAATGCAGCTCACGGTAAAGTCCCCGCAATAGCCGCGCCTCTGTGCCCAAAAGACCACCAGACATATATATACTTGCACAATAAGTGCAACAAGTGTAGCATGAGTACGTAAATCAATGCGTACCCAAAAAGTATCTAGCCTAACCCCAGAGAAGTAGTGACGAGGGTTGACATCAACACTTACTAGTGGTCCAATAAGACAGATACAATAGAAGTAAACATATGTGAATCAGGGGAATAAATGAAATAACAAGTATAAATATGTGGTAAAATTTTCCTCTCAGCAATAACTCAATCTCTCAGCTAGTAATTACCTCATCAATCGGAGTATATAATGGACCTCACCAGATAGGTCGCCACAGTTCAAATCAGGAAAACTCGCAGATATACTGCCTTCTTATCAATTATTACGCATAATTTCATAAGAGTATTTTATATAAATGTCGAGGCGTATGGCCTGATCCATCATGATATTTCCCAACCATAGATACATCTATTATATTGTCGTGGCAAACGGCCCGCTCCCATGAGAGTGTGGTACATAATCTTGTCGAGGCGTACGACCCGATCCATCATAATGTGTGCACTATCGAGGATTGAACGGCATGAACCATAGATATATATATCCTACCAAGAATAGCCCGATCCCATTAGAATAAGAAGCTTTGACGAATCCTCGACACCACTCACAAATAGTCATGTGATTTATAGGTTTTAAGGGAACTTTTCGATGAGAACGCATAATAGGGGAGAATTTCGTAAGGAGAGTACAATTAATCCGCAGCTTATCATGAAGCCCGTCAAATCTCTACAACAGTAAGTCTATCACTCTATGCAAGTCTAGTCTCAAGCCGTAATGTAAGATAAAGGAATTTAATAGGCAAGAGACAACTCAAATAGTATAGTTATAGCATGGTGGGAACCTAAGTCTATCCGAACGTAACATAAATCTAGCTACGTATGGACTCTCGTCACCTTGTGCGTACGTAGCCCCACAACAAGTAGCACATAACAAATACTTCACCTAGGGTTAGTTTCCCCCTCACAGAGTTAGATAGGAGACTTACCTCGCTCCGAAATTTCATAACCGGCTCCAAAGACTCTCTAACACCTCAAATCAAAGCCCGTCGATCCAAAACTATTCAAACAACGTGAAAACCAATCAAAATATATTGTAATACCCATAATTAATCAATTTAAACAATTTCCGACTCTGCTCGAAAAGTCGACAAAGTCAACTCTCAGGTCCACGTGCCTGAATTCCGAATTTTTTTGATGATAAACCTTACTCATAACACCACGAACTCAAATATATAATTTATTGTCAATTCCATATCCAATTTGGTGGTCAAACTTTAAAAATACCCAATTCTAGGTTTTCTACTAAAATTCCAAAATTTTACTAATTTTCATGTTCTAATCCACATATAGATCATGTATTTAACTTGTAATAGGTGGGAATCACTTACCTTGTGCTGCTTGATGTAATTTGAGGTATCAACTAAGTTCGTGTCATGTTTTGGGACTTGTTAGTATACTTGGTTGGAGTCCCATGGGGCTCGGAAGAGTTTTTGGAAGAGTTTGGTATTTTGAGTATAAGCATGTAATGATCCAAAGGTCCAATTTTAGTTTTATAGATCGAAATTCGATTTTGAGACTTCCGGTAGTTTGATAATGAATTATAGGAATGATATGGAATGTTTGATCTAATTTCATCAATTCGCGATTGGGTTTTTAGCGCGAAACATGAGTTAATTGTTTAACGAGCGAACTTGGTATCGCATTGAGCAAATGATCTCCGGATTGAGTTTCGATTGAACTACTAGGTTCGTATTATTATTTGTGACTCACAGGAACAAGAATCATCGAATTCCGAGTTCGTATGATGGAATTAGAACCTTTTTAGTGAAACAATAAATTGTTGGTGCAAGCAGGTTCTGGTGCAGATCTTTAGTGATGGGAAATTGACTTTTAGTGACGGGAAAAGGACTTTTAGTGACCAGATTAATATTTTTATTGAGCAATTTTATTTTTTTAGCTCATTTCAATATTTTTGGGCGAAAGAACACGGGTTGAGGCGATTTTGAGCGAGAATTCACGGGAAAACTTGAGGTAAGTCCCTTGTGATCATTGTTAGTCAATAATATTAAATTATCATTGAGTATTCCAACTAGATTACGTATTTTTAAGGTGTAATTCGAGAAATTGAGCCTAGGGATATGAAATAAGATTTGTGATTTGGAGGTTGGGTTGATGTCGGAATTTGATAAATTTGGTATGGTTGGACTCGTGGTTGAATGTGCATTCATATTTTGTAAATTTTGTTGGGTTCCGAGACGTGGTCCCCACTGATGATTTTTGAGTGGAATTTCAGATTTTGTTGGAAAATTAATATTTTCATATGGGATTAATTCCTATAATTTATATTGGCTGAATCGAATTAATTGTGACTAGATTTGAAGCGTTCGGAGGCCGTTTCGCGAGGCAAGGGCATATTGGAATAAAGAATTATACGGTTTGAGATAAGTAATACTTCTAAACTTGGTTCTGAGGGTATAAATCCCTAAATTATGTGTTATGTTAATCGTATGAAGGTAACGCACATGCTAGGTGACGGGCGTGTGGGCGTGCACCATAGAAATTATGACTTAAATAAATTCCGTGGAGTTGAAAATTTTAAAGAATCATGTTATTATCCGCATATCCTCCACGTGTTAGATAAATTGAGTTGAGGATCCTATTAAAGATCATGTTTAGGCTATGTGCTGATATTTTGGGACCCACAGGGTCATGTTGCTGTTGAATTAATTGTTTTAAAAATATACATTTCATACTCAGTCATGTTCATCCATTGTGAGGATATTTATGGGATCGAGCTGCGCGCCGCAGCAGACCATATTGGCTTTATATATATTATTATTAAATGGATCAGGGCTGCACGCCGCAGCAGGCTTTATAGGCTTTATTATTATTGGATCGGACTGCACGCCGCAGTAGGCCATATTGGCTTTATATAGCGCTTGGGCTGAAGGAGCCCCTCCAGAGTCTGCACCCCTCCACAGTAAGCGCAGTTGATATTTATATTTGGGATGGACTTCCCAAGGCATGGAGTTGCCTTATTTATTTAATAATCTTAGGGATGGATCTTCCCTGGGCATGGATCTTGTCCGAAGCATTTATATTTCTGGACTGGATTGGCCTTATACAGTACTTAGTGACTGACTGTCAGTTGATGTATATATATATGGGATGGATCTTCCCTGGCTGGATTGGCCATATACAGTACCGAGTGATTGAGAATTTTGAGATTTGTGAGTACACGAGGTTTTCCATTGAGGTGCATCACATGCAACACGTACATTGGCATGTAGATATAGAGATGTCATATTCCTCATATCATTCAGAATTGATTTATTTCACTTGTACTGAGTTTAACTGTTGAATTTGAAAGCATGCATACATTTCTGTACTGTTATTTCTATACTAGACTGTACCTGTTGAGCATGTCACTACTTTCAGCCCAAAGGTTAGTCTTGTTACTTATTGAGTTGGTTGTATTCATACTATACCATGCACCTCGTGTGCAGATCCAGGTACTTCCGGATATGACGACTGCTAGATTTCAGAGTTTCATCTATTGGAGAAATCAAGGTAGCTTCCTGGCGTCCGCAGACCCTTGACTCTCTTTCCATTCGGTTATTGTATTGTTCTGTATTCTCAGACATTATTTTTATCAGTCAGACTTTGTTATCATTTAGATGCTCATGTACTTAGTGACACCGAATTTTGGGAGTGTAGTTGTATCAGTATTTGTGAGATTTTCTGTTGAATTCAAATATTATGTTTTCAAACTTAAAAGAAATTATGGTTTATTGAGGTTGTTGGCTTGCCTATTATTGATATAGGCGCCATCGCGACATGCGAATTTTGGGTCGTGACACTGCCAAAGCACGGGTTACATTCGACCGCGTTCGAATTAACACCTACTTGGCCCACGGCCTTAACTAAATGAAGGTTACATTCAACCTTGTTCAAATTAATACCTATTCAGCCCACGGCCTTAACTAAATGAAGGTTACATTCGACCTCGTTCGAATTAACACCTGCTCGGCCCACGACCTTAACTAAATAAAGGTTATATTTGACCTCATTCGAATTAACACATATTCGGCCCACAACCTTAACTAAATGAAGGTTACATTCGACCTTGTTCGAATTAACACCTACTCGGCCCACGACCTTAACTAAATGAAGGTTACATTTGACCTCGTTCGAATTAACACCTATTCGGCCCATGGCCTTAACTAAATGAAGGTTACATTCGACCTCGTTCGAATTAACACCTACTCGTTCCATGGCCTTAACTAAATGAAGGTTACATTCGACCTCATTTGAATTAACACATATTCGGCCCACGACCTTAACTAAATAAAGGTTACCTTCGATCTCGTTCGAATTTACACCTACTCGGCCCATGGCCTTAACTAAATGAAGGTTATATTCGACCACGTTCGAATGAACATCTAATCGGCCCTCGGCCGTAAACAAACATGTGACGTGTTCGATCTCCTTCGAACCAACACCTACTGGCCCTCTTCCATAATCAAACCTATAATTTGTTTCCACCTTATTCGACCTACTCGGACAAAGTTATTATGACTAAGGCAACCAAGCAACAAAATCAAAAAAAACATACAAACCCGAACAAAAGAAAAAGAATTAGGTACAAATAACAGAACTAACATTTCATACTTAGAAATAGTTTTTACAAAGGCTCGAATACACATCTATAAAAAATACACACAAGTCTGCGACTAAACAAAAGAAAAGAGAAGGAAGAGCAACTAATCGCCACCAGGCCCAGCAGCATCACCAGCTTGATCGCACAGGCCATCTCCATCTACATCTTCGCCATCACCATTGCCAGCAGGATACTCATCCTCGTACCAGGCGTCCTGTTCTATCCGATCCACACCCGCAGCCTCCTCGTCATCATCGGCCTCCGGTGTAGCGGGATGGTAGCCACAAGCAAACCGAGCTTTACGTGCCTTAGCACGAGCGTTCTCGAAGTCGACTTCTGATACAGCTCTCGCCCCCGTCAGAACCCTAAATATATCCAGCTAGGCCTCGGCTTGAATCAATTCCTTTTACAAATCACGCGAAACATCAGGAAAAATAGAATTCCGAGAAGAGGATGGCTGAGCCAATAACTGTGTCTTCTCGGCCTCAAGAGCAGCAATGGAGAATGCAGATCACGACCTCTAAAGCCTCCGCTTTCCTCGTAGCCAACAACTAGGAAAACTCCGCCTTCTCTAAACCCGCTGCATTCTCAGCGACCTCACCACTCAGAGCGTCCGCTTTGAGGTGACACTCCTCGAGCTCGACGCGCAATGAGACCATTTAGGCTTGAAGGTCAGCACATTGGGCCTCGACCCCCCTGCTCACCTCAAGCTCCTCATCCTTTTACCTTAACGCCCCCTCAAGAAATCTGCATTTTCCGATGACTCATACCAACACATCATCTTTCTCCTTCAGTTCATCTCGGAGAGCCCGAAAGCTGCCACTCTCACCAAATAGTCTGCAGATCTCGCGATGCTTGTTATGATATTCACGATATTTCCGCTTCATCTTCTGAAAAATAGTCTTACGCCTCTCCTCGCGTCGGGCTCTCTCAATCTCCAAAATCACAGTCTGAAAGAAAAAGAAACATAAGACAAAGAAGTAAGAACGAAACTTTAAACTCGCCATGCAAAAACGAAGAGGGATTGAAAAACTTACCCTCAGAGAGAGACCGGCTATGCTCCTAGACAGAGTGGCATCCTTCAACTTTTCGAGGGTTTTACCCTCCACGTCATAACAAAGGGGACCAAGAGAAGGGACCACGTCCTCCGTGTCTGCCAGCAAATCCCGATCCATAGGGATCGCAATAGTCCTCGTGGTTCCCTACAACCTCACCTCGAGTCGAGTGAGTCCTTCCCCCCATCATCCTCACCTCCTCGACATCCATGTCGGAGCCCATCTCGTAACCTTCCTCAGCCACGCATTTTCCTTTTATGTCGGCCCTCGAAGAAGGATCCTCGGCCGGTCGCAAGGCCGACGGCTCGTCCTACCGCAGGTCATTAGGGACTCCCGCCGATGGACCTTCAAATTCGATCATGGCCTCAGGGAGAGATGTACCCTCGTTGGCTTCATACGATGGCAGAATCATGGGCAGCAATTCGGCGTCACTTTCAACCTCTATAGTCGCCATCTCTCGGATGACAAAATCCTGCATCACTAATCTACTCCTGCGGGGAAGAAAGTTACCTCCACTCAGCAATGATTCCCCTTCCTTGTCCTCATCTACTAGATGATGCAAAGGGGAAGTCGGAAGTCCTGCTGTAGGCGTAGTCGACGACTGGATAGATCTAGCTGCGGAAGAAGAAGGAATATAAGCGGACAATCTGGCGGGCTTGATCGCGACCATATCAAGAACATACCCCGAAGAAGAAGCAACCTTCCACTTACGAAATGCAGGAGGAGGGGCCTTTGGTCTATTCGAGGGTCCTCAGGCTGAAAAAGGAAAGAATAAAAGATCATCACTTCCTACATAAAACCACAACGAGTAAGAAACCATGAGGTCAAAACAATATAGATAAACAGGTGTATATGTGAACTCATTGGTCGCGGAAGTCGCAGGGCCGAACTTCTTGAGAAAGACTGGCCATTCACAAACTCCCACTCTGTAAGGCAAGATTCGGTTGACCTAATCATGAATGTCCCCGACCAAAGGAGGGGGCATAGTCTCGGCTGCACGAAGAAGGGACGGAATGACAGACCACAACTAAAATAGGCAAACCAAATGCCCGACTAAAGAAAAAGAAGAAGAAGAAGAAGAGATACTTACGGGAGTAATTCCAAGTCTCAGGGAATCCGCTCACGTTGGCCACCACGTCCTCGGTTCTGACGAAGAAGTAATTGAGCGAGAACTTGCGATTTGCCTTATCGTCCATCTTCACCACCAAGCATTTACATCCTTGGTAGTGATGATGCATCATCATCCCCCTATAGAAACTAGGGGCAAAGAGATACATCAAGTGACGAAGTGTGACCTCGACCCCAGCCAATTCCGCAAATTTTGTTAATATGCGGATGAGCTTGTAGATGTATGGAGAAAGTTGGGTCAGGCAAACACCGTAAAAATGATAAAATTCCTCTGTCAATGGGAGAAGATAAAAGGAATAGCCAACATAGAAAGGATATGCGTAGAACGCGCAATACCCAGGGTGGTGTACTTATACCATGTTGCGCTTCGCTGGGATCAGATCGATATGGGCAGGAATCTCGAACCTCGCCCGAAACTCATCAAGATCGATCTCTTTCATTGTTGATTCCGGGACCTCGGGATCGTCCTCGGGCATCTTTGAAAAGTCGGACCTAACTTTTTCACTACGAGGGATTACTTCCTCCACCGTAGGGAAATTCTCGTCTTCAATGGCAACAGAAACGCTGCCATCATGAGGAGGCATTCGCCCTGATTGGTTCCCTAAGTACACGCAAGTATACGTGGCCGTCAAATAATAAAGTGACTCGAAAGTCGGATGTCGAACCCACAGAGACTTAGATTAACCGTTAACTAAAAACTAAAATCAACTTACTGTCCAAGATGATCAAAAGCTTAACATTTCTATTACAATTACTATTGTGAAATTTAAACACGTAACCAAGAGAAATATATATTCTAGGGCTGTGGTCGGTTTATCAATCCTATTGAGTTCGTAATTATACCTGTTAATCCAAATTATCTATGATTGCTAGTTGACCGGATCGTTTATATAAATAGCATGTTCCCACAATACTATCCATCTATCCATAATATATCAACTCTATATTCCTATGGTATTGAATCTATCATAAATGAATATAATACGGTATTCAACTAAGGAAGACTATTAGGTATATTCTTATCCTAACCGTGAAACCTTTTCCCAAGCCACAGGTTCAAAGCTCTCTCCAATTCTTCTCTAATCTAAGTACGGCTTTCTCAAGCATAGCATAGATAGTAAATAGAACTCAACTGCTGGCCAAACAATTAAGCAATTATGCACAGAATTAGAGAAACAACCAAAGATGATAACTCGAATTAATGATAATATAATTAATAAACTTCAATATTCATGACAACCACAACCCTAGAACGTGAAGTTTAGCTTCACATAGACATGGTAGCAAAACAGCAAATCATCAAGAAAAAGTAAAGATTACTAAGTTTGATGGAAGAAAGATAGAATCTGATGAATTCCGGCCTCCACGGCGGCTCCATACTCTCCGTTCGTCTAAAGTCCCAAACCCCCCCCTAAAAATGGTGTTTAATGACTATTTATATGTGTAGGAAAAAGGCCTAGACGAAATAATCAATTCCAAAACCAAAAATGAGATAAAATAGGCTTGAAACCCGGAACACGCGAAGCACCTCGCGAGGCAAAACGCGCGGTGAACCTCACTGCAACCCTCGTGTCGCGAGGCAAAACGCGAGGAAAATTGCTCGCTTCGCCTGCTTATTTTCTGCTTCACGTTACTTGCTGCCTAACTTCTACTTCATTTATCATTCTTTCCCTTAACTTTTCAATTCTTTTCTTTTGTTTCTTTTTGTTTTCCTTTGTAATGTTAAACTTTAATCATTATATATCCCATAATTAAATAATTATAAATTTATTTTTGTAGTGTATAAAATACACATAAAATTTTTAGTTACTTCTAATTTCATCTCCAACGTACCTACACATAAAATAAACTCAATTAAGCACACATATAATATAATTTAGCATTAAAGCACCTAAATGTAAGGTAATTAATGCACTAAAAATATATAATTATAGTCACACATCACGCCCCGCCAACGAGATAGGGTCAGATGCCGCGCCGGAACCAGAAGATACGTTAACCATACTTTCGAGAGAAGATATTATAAGTAAGGAAGGGTTAGAAGCAACTAGAATCACCAGAATCAGGGGAGTGGATACGCAACAACAAAGCAAAGAGAAGACAAGGATTCAATGTGAAGAATAAAGAAGAAGACACAACGATTCGATGTTAAGAGTATGCGAAACACAAACGAATGGTCTAGCTTCCTTATTTATAAGAGTTCAAGCGCCAGGACCGAGAAATCATGCCATCATTACTAGCGCAGGTATCGAAATGGCAGAGGCACAGAAAACGATGCAAAGCATCGAAAAAGTGTGCCACAATGACGCATGATGTCATGACGTCATTCTGAAATGATGCGACCCCAAAAGTTGCGGCTCACGAAAGGTCATATCGTCACCTCGTCCGAAACGCCATTACTCGACTTTCTCGACCAATTTCTCCAACCACGAAAAATAGAGTCCGCTCATCAAGGCCGCCTGCGATTAGCCTTAATAAGCGGAGGGACTAACTGTATAGGCCAAAATCTGCTCTAAGGATACTTAGCGTAATATGATATTAAGGAAAGAGTCGGTCGGAGTGGACCAGGAAGCAGCAAAGTCATTGGTCGAGGTGTCAGCCATGAGCCGTAGTCGAGGTGTCGACGAGGGCCGTAATCAAGATGTCAACAAGGGTTGAGGTCGAGGCAGAATATTGATGACAGGAGCTGCAACAGCTAGTTTGTCGGGGTAGGATATTAAAAGGGAATATTCTAATGGATATTCTCTGCACATGTACTACTAGAATTTATTAGGAAAACATCCCATATATATAAAGAGAAGAGACAATGATAGAGGCATGTAATATTCATTTGATAAGAACACTTTTCAGAAGAAGAATCTCTCCCTCTTATAAAAATACAAAGATTGTCTTTTGATAAAGATTCTTACTCGTATTATTCCACATCTTTCCACCAGATCCAAGGATTGTTCAAACAAATTTTGAATCTTTCTGTCACTCATCATTGTCAGGAGAAATATTCGCCCAGTCCATCAGTTATTGGGTGAATCATTCTCATTATTTACTCAAATGCTATTTATTGTTATTTATTACTAGTTACGTCTCCATTATTTCTCATACTTTGAGAATATTTTACACTTATTATCATCAATCATTTACGGGACTTGTCTCCACCTTCCATGCGTTTTTAAGATTTACATCTAGAGTTATTATCATTAATTAGATTTGACTCGTTATTATATAAATTTAATAGTTTAATCGAAGATATATTTTTTGGTCAAACACCACCCAGGTAGATCGAACAAAAGATTTTCCCACTAATATTTTTATTAAAAGGCATTTGGCAAGAGATCCTATATATATGTCCTACATCGTGTGCGTGGAAGTACTTTCAAGACAAATAAATAATGAAGTCGTTCAAAATATTTGGACCCCATATTGATATATCTAGGATTGGGCCTCAGCTCTGGCATTTGTTTTGGGCTGGAGATGTGGTCCTTCTAACCAAAGCAGACCCAAAAATAGCAATCATGATACCATAAATTTGTTCAATAGAGCTGCTGGACAAATGATCAACTTATTTGGGCCAGTTTGGGGCTCGTGGGAGTATAAATGGCGCGGGTAGTCATTTTTTAATGTGGAATTTAGTTTTTATCCAGCATTTTTAATGCTGAGCAAAAATAGTCACTACTTTATTAAAATTAATACGAAAAGATGGTTTTACCCTTTCTTCATGAGTGTTGTGTAAATATTTAGAACATGGTGTCCTTAATTTCATGAGTGCTGTGTAAATATTAAGGACATTTTGTCTTTAATATTTACACATTACTCATGAAGTTAAAGACATGATGTCCTAAAGTTTAACAATAGAAAGTGCAAATACAGGACACTTTATCCTTAATATTTACATATCACTCATGAGGTTAAGGACACCATGTCCTTAATATTTACACAACACTCATAAAGTTAAAGATACTATGTTCTTAATATTTACACTGCACACATGAAGTTAAGGACACCATGTCCTTAACATTTACACTGCACATATGAAGTTAAGGACATGATGTCCTAAAGTTTAATAAAAGAACGTGCAAATACATGACTCTTTGTCCTTAATGTTTACACAACACTCATAAAGTTAAGGACCACATGTCCTTAATATTTATACAACACTCTTGAAGTTAAGGACACCATGTCTAGCACATAGGTATTTTCTTTCGGGCGGGTAAAAGTTTATTAAAGCACTGGCTAAAGAATAAATAGATTTTAATTAGTGGCTTAAGAATAAATACAACTCTAATTAGCGGCTAACTATGCACTTCCCTCCTCGTGGGACGAGGTGCACTAAATTTTTTTTCTTCATATACAATATTTGAAACTTATTTACCAAAATTGTTCTAATTTTGTATATTACCCGCCCTAAACAATGATTATTTACAAATTATATACAATCCATTATTAGTGCCTTAAATTAGGGGATTTAATTACATCTTTTTTCTATTTTCTCTCCATTCCTCTTTTAATAAGACTCCTTCCATGATAAATAACTTGAACATTGCCAACACAGTTTCAAGATCGATTCGAGCTGGAGTTATCTGGATAAACTGTTACTTTGCTTTTGATCTGGATTGTCCATATGGAGGATACAAAAGCAACGGCTTTGAAAGGGATTTGGGAATGTAAGGACTTCATAAGTATATTCAAGTTAAATATGTAGCCACTCCCATTTACAACTCCCCTTGGCTGTAATTTTTGCAGATATTAAGTACAGCAGAAAAGAATGATTTATTGATATATATATATATATATATATATATATATATATATATATATATATATATATATATATATATATAATATCTTATCTCATGTTTTGCTTAAAAAAAAAGACTCATTCTAGTTGTGTATTACCTATTTTAAGCCTTAACAAACGAAATTTCAGTTACAAAAAAAGAAAAAACGATACGCTACAATATGACAACAGTTTTGAATGCAATTGTCGCCAAAAATTTTCTTTGTTTCCATCTCTGTGATTGTTCTACTCTGCTTTTACTGAACAATTTCTTAACAAAATTATCAAACTGCAACACCAATCGTAGTTGAATCAAAAGGCATAATTGAGCAGATTCGAAGTTTTAGCAGATTTGAAGTTTTAGCAGATTTTAAATTAAATCCAACCGCCTCCAAATTTCTGATTCAACTTTGTATTAGTATTTCCAACAAGAATCTATGCTACCCAGTTAATTTCTCACACAAATTAAAATTTCACATAAAACTCAGTTTCTCCGAAGTGCGACGATGGCGCTTTTACTGTGAAACTCGAAATTTCTCCACTCAAACTATTCAGTTCCCCTCAATATTTAAGTTTTTTCGTTCAAATAAATATGAATCATTGTACATGAGTCGATTTGGAATTCATTCTCCACTTTTCTTTCCTTAATAAATCAACTGAGAAAAGAACAATCTATGGTACATCAACATACAAATTAAAAATAAATTTCGTACAAATTTAATGCAAATTTGAATATCTACAACAACATACATAGTAAAAATAAATTTCATACAACTTATTTACAACTTATCTACAACTTTCATACATTATTTATACCCAGTTAAACATAACTACAACATCATACAACTTAAATATAATTTTCATACAAATTTTATACAATATGTCTTTTGTATATTTTGTATCTAATTTGTATATAATTTGTATGTGGTGTGTGCTTCTTCCTTTCTAAAATTCCAATCAAAATTTTCTCTCTTAATACAGTTTTGATACATATCAACAATTTTATGTAAAAATATAGTATTGATAACTTAAATACAAATTTTATACAATGATTCATATATTATACAATTATTTTTTAATTTTCATACAACATTCAAATAAAAAAAAAATATAACTACAAAAGAATATAATTTACATACAATTATAATACAATTTTACTACAATTTCGTAAGTATATTGTATGTCATGTGTTCTTCTTCTTCTTCTTCTTTTTCTTCTTCTTCTTCTTCTTCTTTACCAAACACCCTCAAAATTGAGATATAAACTCCAAACAATATTCCCAATTGTATGCAACAACACCTAATCCAAACAAATAATGGTTTTTGAAAATTCAAATTCAAATTCAAATTCAAAGCTTTTTAATGGCTGTCAATGGTGGAGAGTCAAACACTTTCAAAATTTATTGATTGTCAATTTCAATTTGAACACCAATTGTGCAACATAAAAGGAAATTGCTAAGTTAAAACTCTATAGTAAAACGATTGAAATCCATTGATGAATTCAATTAAAAATATATACAACATGAAAGGATAAAAAGTAGAGAACATCAGAGGAAGAAAAATTGGGGAAAGAACAGAGAATAAGAGATAGAGAGACAGAGAGAGACGGAGAGAGAGAGCGCATGAGAGAGAGAACATGGATCGAAAATAACTGATTCCTTATTCAATTCCTAATATAAAGGGATACTCATTTATAACTAATTTGTATATAATTGGTAACTTGTATATGACCATGTAATTAAGCTAAAACTTGATTAGGAAGGGTAATAAAGTTTCATATATAGTATAGGAAGGTAAAAATTCCAAAAAAACATCAGGTCTTACTGGCGGGGCGCAAGTATAACTCGTTCGCTTACACGTAAGTCTGAAGTCTCAACCTTCCAAGCCAACTTTCTGGGCGTTATTTGAGACGTAAGCTGAGAGAACTTTTCCAAATTAGAGCAAAAATTGCTTAATATATCTTTTTTTAGTAATACTAAGTATTCAAAAGTTAGCTCATAATAAATCTTCAAACTAAAAAAACCTCAAAAGCCAAAGACCTTTTTATATACATTCACAAACAAGGATAGCTTCATAACTTTTAATTCAAAGCAAACTTGGATTAGATTTAAATACCTAGACATGAATTGTGCTAAGTCAAATTCATTATACAATCAAGTAACTGATCAAACCTAAATGAGTTCTTAATTAGTCTAAAGACTCTAAACCATATCATGATACTAATTTATGTGGTTTTGTTGAATTTTGATTCTCACTACGATGTGACACAATTGATACATTACCGCTGTTAGTTGAAAGGGCGGCCACGTGTAAGATTCGAATATTTTGATTTGATTGAAATGATAAACAAAAGAAGAGGTAAAAAGAATTGACAATTAATAATTTAAGCAGATGTAGCATACACGTAATTGCACAAAAAAGAAATACTTTCTTTTTTCTGATATTTGTTTTGAGTTTTGACTCAATGTATAATACATTTTCAGTGACTATCATAATACCTTGTAAGATACGTAAGCGATACCATGACTATTGGTAGGAGTTGCTTTTGACCGCCTTAAGTGGTCAAAGAAAGATTTTGACTAAAAGGAGAAAGAATATTTATAAATTTGTCCACAGTTTCCAGATAAATGAAACTTTAATACTTAGATGAAGGAAGGTTAAATGCACTCTAATTTTTTTTTATCATAATCATTCCTTTCTTTTTACGTTCATTATTTCTTGGGGGTCAATTTGAGCCCAACCTCATTTAACTCGCTCAATCCGTCCAAAGTTAGGTCGGTCATTGACCTACCCATTTATTGAACTCATCTCATCTTGATCCAACTCATCTCAACTTCTTTAAGATTAGGCTGATTGTTAGATCAAATTAATCCATGAGTAACTTTGCATTTGACCTTCCTTCATATATATATATATATATATATATATATATATATATATTTTTTTTTTTCTTTTTTCTTTTTTCTTTTTTCTGATATGTTATATATGACTAGAACAAAAGAAGAAAATTCTTATTTGATAAGTAAACAATTCATAAGAGAATAATACACATTAAAGTTTGATAAGAGTTGGCGGGTGGGGCTAACCTATATTTTCAATATCTTAGCCCAGCCCATTTCAGCCTAGCCCAAATAAGTTCAACCCGTCCATTTGACACCCCTAAGTTTTTTATTTTTATTTTTTCCGAAGGAGCCGTTGAACTATAGATTTATATATAAAGAAGAATTAACCTTCATTTGGAGAAACGAAATATCCTAGAAAATGTGAAGCTTTCGTGTGTCACTATGATTTTGAAGGTAGTCATTAAATTATTATAGTCAAATCGGATATTCATTAAATCATAGATAATAAAATAAACTAGTGAGGTCATTCATATATTTGCCTAAGTCCAAAAAAACAAGAATTGAATATTAGAGAGATATATTCATGAAATTTCCTGGAAAAATTATAATGTGCAAAATCTTTATATTATCCAGTATCCTGAAAGTATAAAAGGGTCCCTAACTAAGTTTTAGGAATATCTCAATCTTTATTTTTCAATCTCCTATATATCTGCAATAACCAGAAAAAAAGCCTACTTTTCTCCCGAAATAAAAAGAAAAAAGAAAAGAAGAAGAAGAAGAAGAAAAAAAATATGACTGCAAACAAGAATGAATATGACAAATCTGAAGGCCAGTGGACAACAAATCTCTTCGATTGTTGGGATGATAGTTCTCTTTGTAATTACTCTGATAAACTCTTCTTTTGGTGGAAGAATACTTTTTTTCTTTTACTAATTATTTTTCTAGCCTTAAATCTTTTTAACTTTTTTGTAATTTTATCTTTTTGAAGGTGTGAAGACTTGCTTTTGTCCATGTGTTACCACAGGAGAGGTTGTTGAGATACTTGATCAAGGGGCTACATGTAAGAAAACTTTTAAACATTTAATAACAGGTTTCCTTATTAAACCAAGAATTTTCAATTTAATTAACACCAAATAAAGTTTTACCTGTAATATCACACTATAACATATTACCAATGAATGTGGTGGAATGGATAAGATCATTTTACTCTTAATCAATGGTCTCGGGATCCCTAGTAGGAAGCGCTTCCTCCTTTAATAATAATTTCTGCCAGGGGCGAAGTTAGGACGGCGGAAAGGGTTCATCTGAATCCTCTTCGTAGAAAAATTAACTGTATATGTAAGGTCATAATTATTTTTTATGCATAAATAATAGATGTTGAATACCCTTAGCATGTTTGTATGTTTATTCTTTAATATTTCGAATCTCCTTATGGTAAAAATTCAAGCTCCATAACTGGTTCCTATACGCATCATGAATCTGAATTAGTCGGGCTAGTGAGTACCAGAAATAACCATATGCTTATAAAAAAGCTAACACATTATGCTTAACTATAGTGCCACTTACATGAATGACAGCTAAAGGAGATGCTTGTCTTCTTGCTTATGCTATGGGTTCCATTCACTGTGGATGGATTTATGGAAGAAAATATCGAAGAAAATTGAGAGAACTTTTCAAATTACCAGAGACTCCATACTCGGACACTTTGATTAGTTGCTGCTGCTGCGTTTGTGGTATTTGTCAAGAGTACAGGGAACTTCAAAATCGCGGCGTCGATCCATCCCTAGGTAAAAACTAAAAACTAAGGATTCAAGTTATAAACACAGACTAGTTTTAAAGACTTTTAACATTATCAGTATAGTTTAACGTATGATAACAAGCTATCATCATTTTATAAGGTTGAAGGGGACCTTTGAAACAATGGTAAAGTTGTCTCCATATGACTTATATGTCACGGGTTCGACCATGAGAGCAGCTACTAATGCTTGCATTAGGGTAGACTGTCTCACACTGCCTTTCCCTGAACCCTACATAAACGCGTGATACTTTGTGCACCGAGCTGCTCCTTTATTTTCCATCATTTTATAAGGTTATCAACTAATGTTTAACAAAGAGACTTATTTATAATTACTTTATAAGTAATCTGATTGTGTAATTTTTTTTTATAATTATTTTATAAGTAATTTGATTGTGTAAATATTTTTTATAACATCAGGATGGGAAGGCAATGTGGAGAAATGGAAACGAGAAGGAGTAACTGTGCCACCAATTCCTACATTTACCATGGGTCGTTAGGCTCTTTTATCTGGAGTGCAGTGTGCTTGTTTGTGCTATGAGTTTTCGTTTTCTTTCTTTGATATATACCTTCCAATTGGAGCAAATGTAGAATGGTGTTGTTGCTACAATATTTGCTTGATTGTATTTGGTAGGTGTAGTGACGGAGCCATAATTCTCGCTTAGGGGCGTCCAAATATAAAAAAGTAAAAATACGATGAAATCAATTGACACTCATTGAACAAGGGTGCTTCCGCAACTGATAGTGTGTACTGTTTAACTATGTAATTATTACATTAATTAATAAATTTGTTTGTTGAATGATGATACTAGTAATTATTCAATTAGTGTTGTTACGCATACCTTCCCTCAGTCCATTTTGTTATGTACTTTTGAAACTTATTGTGGTATTAGGGAAAGTAAGGAGGAAGAAAAAAATACAGTAATTTTTTAGAACATGCGCTGCGGAAGCAACTATACAATATAGGCATCACATATATGTAAACTAGACAATGATATCATTACGAGATTGGAAGCACTAACCTCTTGAAATAATAGTATATCCCAACAATATCCCACTTAGACTCATAACCATGCGTCTACAACTCTAATACCCATTCTTTCTACTTGCTTGTCAAAAGTCTGCACCACTATTGTTACAATAAAGTATAATCGGTGCTTGAACCGAAGGAACTATATTAAGCTCTTTTAGAAAGTTCCCAAGCCAAACAACCTCTTTAGCTGCCTCAGATGCAACCACATATTCGGCTTCCATGGTGGAATCAACAACACATGATTGCTTGATACTCCTCCAACTTATGGCTCCACCACCTAAGGTAAAAACATATCCTGAGGTAAATTTTCTAGAATCTCTATCTAACTAAAAATCTGAATCAGTATAGCCAATGGGTGCAAGATCACCTGAGTGATAAACCGACATATAATCCCTAGTCCTTTTCAAGTATTTGATTATATGTTTAACGGCAGTCCAGTATTTTCGTCCAGGGTTAGACTGAAATCTACTAACCATGCCAACAGCATAGCAGATATCAGGTCTAGTACATAGCATATCATATATGAGATTCCCTACAACAGAAGCATAAGGGACCGCCTTCATCTTTTCTATCTCATCAGTCGTTTTTGGGGACTGATCTTTTGACAGAGAGATTCCATGTCTAAAAGGGAGAAAGCCTTTCTTGGAATCTTGCATGCTAAATCTGGTGAGAATAGTATCAATATAAAGTGCTTGGGATAAGCCTAATATCCTTCGCTTGCGATCTCGCATAAGCTTGATCCCAAGGATGTGTGCCGCTTGTCCCAAGTCCTTCATATCAAAACGCGAGGACAACCATTCCTTTACTAAATTCAACATGCTCACATTATTTCCTATGAGCAAAATATCATCCACGTACAAAATAAAAAATGTAACTTTATCTCCATCCCACTTCTTATAGACACAAGACTCATTTTCACATTGATCAAAATCGAAGGTTTTAATCGATGTGTCAAAACAAGTATTTCATGCTCTAGAAGCTTGTTTCAATCCATAATTGGATTTCTTTAATTTACACAACATGTGCTCATTGCCACTTTTTATGAAACCAACTAGTTGTGCCATATAGATGCACTCATCAAGACTTCCATTAAGAAAAGTCGTCTTGACATCCATTTGCCAAATCTCATAATCGTAATGAGCAGCAATGGATAAGAGAATCCTAATGGATTTAAGCATGGCTACTGGTGAAAAAGTTTCCTCATAATCGATCCCTTCAGTAAACACTTTTGCAACAAGCCTAGCTTTAAAAGTTTGTACTTTTCCATCCAGTCCTCTCTTTTTCTTATAGATTCATCTACAACCAATGGGTTTGACTCCAGTAGGTGGTTCTATAAGATCCCAGACTTGATTGGAGTACATGGACTCCATTTCAGATTTCATAGCAATAACTCATTTATCAGCATCTGTATCATGTAGTGCTTCGTCGTAATTAAGAGGTTCTGCATTAGTCTCTTCAGGGATTCTATCATAAAATTCTCTCAAGAGCGCAAACCGGAGAGGTGTTTTAATAATTCTCCCACTACGACTAGTCACTCCAGGTGCAGTCTGATATTTTTGTTGAATCACAACATCATTTTCTGGAATTGAAGCCTCAATGTTATCTTCCACACCTTGCGGTGCTGGGATATCATTAACTTCTTCCTGGAGTGCAGGCAGCAGAACAATTTCAAGTTGCACAATAATCCGAGGTTGCTCAACATTACTCCCACTACTTTGGGATAGTGAAATGTCAGGTAATTGCTCTTGTGCATTCTGCTGCCTATTGATATTTCTCCCACTACGATAATGCAGTGGTATGTCAATACTGGCTTTCGGGATACGTTTCAGAGATGAGTCATTGGTTACTCTATTACTTAATTCCTGTAAAAACTAGTTTACTTCTAGGAATATGGTTTATTAAATAGTCCTCTTCTAAAAATATGGCATTTGTCTTAACAATTACCTTCTTTTCTTTGGGACAATAAAATAAATTGCCTTTAGTTCCTTTTGGATATCCAATAAAAATGCATACTTCTGTCCTCGATTCAAATTTATCTGTTTTCCCTTTCAGCACATATGCTGGACAACCCCAAACCCGAATGTGCCGTAAACTTGGCTTGCACCCAGTCCACAATTCTGCTGGAGTTGAAGGTACTGACTTTGAAGGAACCAAAGGAAGGTACTGACTTTGCTGCTGGATTTGAAGGTACTGACTTTGCTGGAGTTTTTAAAGCACATCCCCAAAAGGAAGAAGGCAAATCGGAATAACTTAACATTGATCTAACCATTTCCATAAGGGTTCTATTTCTTCTTTCTGCCACACCATTTTGTTGTGGTGTTCCTGAAGCAGATAATTGAGATGTCATTCCACAATCTGATAAGTATTTAATGAATTCTGCAGAAAGGTATTCACCACCACGATCAGATCGCAATGTTTTGATATGTTTATCATGTCGTTTCTTCGTTTCTGTGACGACCCGACCGGTCGTCTTGAGAGTTGTAGTCTCGTTTCCCTATTTTCTTCTTCTATTGTGTCCTACAATTGTTATATGACATACCGGGTTAGTTGGTTCGGGTCCGAAGTGAATTCAGAGTGAATTGAGACACATAGTCTCTTAATTGAAATCTTAAGCTGGAAAAATCGACCGGATATCGACTTATGTGTAAACGACCTCGAATTAAAATTTTAATAGTTTCATTATCTCCGTTGGGTGATTCTGGACTTAGGAGCGTGTCCGAATTGTGATTTGGAGGTCGAGAGTCAAATTGGGCTTGAAATGGCGAAAGTCGAATTTTTGGGAAGTTTGACCGGGGTTAATTTTTTAATATCGAGGTCGGATTCTGATTCCGAAAGTTGCAGTAGGTTTGTGGGGACATTTGTGACTTGTGTGCAAAATTTGAGGTCAATCGGACGTAATTTGTTAGGTTTCGGTGTTGTTTGTAGAATTTGGAAATTTTGAAGTTCATTAGGCTTGAATCTGTGTGTAATTTGTGTTTTGATATTGTTTGAGGTGATTTGAGGATTTGACTAAGTTCGTATGATATTTTTGGACTTGATGGTATGTTTGGTTGAAGTCCCGGGGGGCCTCGAGTGAGTTTCGGGTGGTTAACGAATCAGTTTTGGACCTTGGTTGATGGCTGATGTCTGCTGCTGTGTTTTTCTGGTTTCCTCTTACGCGTTCATGAGAGGAGCCTCGTGTTCATGAAGGTGTGTTTTGTGTGTTCATCGTGAACGTGGGAGTGGTGTCACGTTCGCGAAGAGGAGTGAGGCAGCTGGGGATCCCCTAACCTTTTGGTCTACGCATTCGCGAGGCATGGGTTGCGTTCGTGGAGGTCGGAGTTGGTAAAGCATTGCGTTTGCGAAGCGTTGGTAGCTTTCGCGAAGAGTTAAACTAAGAGGAAGTCAAATTGGTCTATGCGAACGCGAGAGGACGGTCGCGTTCGCGAATAAGGAAATCTGGGGAACAATATTTAATTTCAAAAACGAGGGTTTGAACCCATTCTTTATATTTTGAGCTAGAGACCAAGGATTTGGGCGATTCTTGAAGGAATTTTCGTGGAGTTGATTGGGGTAAGTGATTCTTACTTTGTTTTGGCTAAATTTCATGATTATATCTTTAATTCCATCATCTAATTTGTGATTTGGGGTGGAAATTTGGGGAAAAGGAGGAAGTGTTCTTGAGTTAGATTTTTGAGGTTTTGAATGAGATTTTATTATTGGATTTGAGTAAATTTGGTATGGTTAGATTCGTGAGTAAATGGGCTTTCAGGTTTTTGTGACTTTTGTTGGATTTCGACACGTGGGCCCGGGGGCCGGTTTGAGCCAATTTCGGATTTTGGCTTATAATTTCGTATTTTCTTATGGAATTGATTCCTTTAGCCTATATTAATTGTATTGTACTGCTTGTGGCTAGATTCGCGATGTTTGGAGGCTGATTCTATAGGCAAAGGCACCTTGAAGTAGAGTTTTGGGCGGTTTGAGGTAAATAACAGTTTTAAATCTAGTCCTGAGGGTATGAAACCCCAGATTATTGTATTATGTGAGTATTTTAGATGTGACATACATGCTAGGTGACGGTTGTATGGGCGTGCACCGTAGGAATTGGGACTTGGTCCATTCCATGAAACTGGAAAGTTGAATAAACTTGTTGTTAGCTATGTTCCCTTTGTGTGCTATAGAAATTTGACGGTGAATCATGCTAGAAATCATGCTTAGGCTATTTGTTGGTGCTGTAAAGACCTCAGTTGTCGTGATACCTGTTGAACCTTCCTGCTTATTGTTACTTGTACTCAGTCATAGTATTACTTGCATATCATACCCCAGTCTCTGTTATTACCTGCCGATACATTATATTATTCTATTTTGGGCTGATTCTCCTTTATTACTGAGGGCCATGAGACTAGAGAGGCTGATGACTGAGTGAGGCCGAGGGCCTGGTTGTGAGGTATTGATACCATAGCACGTGAGTTGTCCGTGCGGATCTTGATATGATACTATAGCACGTGAGTTGTCCATGAAGCATGTGAGTTATCCGTGCGGATCCACATATTGATACTATAGTATGTGAGTTGTCCGTGCAGCACGTGAGTTGTCCGTGCGAATTATAGCGCTTGGGCTGTAGGAGCCCCTCCGGAGTATGTACACCCCCAGTAAGCGCAGGTACTTATTGAGTGTGGGTATTGAGGGCTGAGAGCCGAGTGTTGATCTATTGAGAGAGCCTGAGGGACTGTTGCCCTGAGAGGTTGCACTTGTTTCATTTGTTGGTGCACTTAGATGATTTATGTCATTGTTCTGAAGCTTCTGGAAAATATCGTATCTGGTTTTACCTGAATTGGGTAATATGTAACTCACTTGACTTAAATTTGCCGGAATTGAAACATGTCTACTTTCATTGCTGAAATTACTGAAATGAACTGTATTTGTATAGCTCGTCACTACCTTTCAGTTCCTTAATTATTATTGTTACTTACGGAGTTGGTTGTACTCACGCTACACCCTGCACTTCGTGTGCAGATCCAGGTGTTTCTGGTCACGGAGGACGTTGATCTCGTGTGTGGTTGAGCATCGGAGATTCACGAGGTAGCTGCCGGTATTCGCAGTCCTTGTCTCTCCTTCCTTGTTATCTTTTCTTTCTGTATTGGTATTTTGGACACAGACTCTTGTAGACACTGTTTCTTAGACTGGTTGTTTAGATGCTCATGACTTGGTGATACCCGATGTTTGGGGCTATTTTTCCGCACGGTACTTTGAGTTTAACTCCTATTTTTACGAAAACTCTGTCATGTAAAAGCTTTTGACTTATCTTTTGTGAAACATTGGAAGTATTTTTGAGAGTCGTCTTGCCTAGTACCATCGATAGGCATCATCACGACAAGTTAGGATTTTGGGTCGTGATAGTTTTCGTCTTAAATTCTTTGAATTTCTCAAAGCATTCAGACTTACAGCGCAACAGATAAATGTATTCATATTTTGAGTAATCGTATGTGAAAGTCACAAAATACTCAAAACCACCTCTTGCTTGTATATTCATAGGAACACACGAATCAGAGTGAATTAATTCTAACTTATTGCTGGCTCTATTTTCTTTTGAGGGAAAATGTCTCTTGGTCATTTTACCTTCTAAACAGGATTCGCATGTTGGCAGTGCCTCTACTTTCAATAAACTCAAAGGTCCATCAGAAACCAATCTCGAAATCCTATTTAGATTTATATGACCTAGACGTAAGTGCCATATATAAGTTTGGCTCAATTCAGAAATTGGTTTTCTTTTATGTGGTAGATTAATGTTATTTAATTCTTTTGGTTATTGTAGCACATGAGGAGATATATCAAGAATAAAAAGGTCATGTACTCTAGCAACAGTGCAGATAAAATGTTTATTAAACTTAATAACAACCAAGTTATTAGCAAAATAAATATTATAACCAGCATCCATTATTTTCAAAACCGAAATCAAATTCCTTCTAATAGAAGGTACATAGAGAACATCTTTCAAAACTATTACTACTGAACGAAACTCTAATATCGCCTAATGCTAAAGCTGGTGTTGGCTCGCCATTGGCTCTAAAAATGCAAACTTCATTCTTACTTAGCCATCGCATTTCCTGAAACCCCTGCAAAGTAGTGTATATATGATTAGTGGCTCCTGAAACTACACACCAAAACATGGTAGAGACATCCGCTAAGCATGTTTCAACGATATTTAAATTTGAATTACCTTACTTATTCAACTTTGCCAGATAGGCATGGCATTGATTTTTAGATGCCCAGGTTGCTTGCAATGATAACACTTTCCTTTGGGCTTTTTCACACCAGCCGCACCTCCAGGTACCAAAACCTTTTGAGCCTTCTTCTTTTTCTGACCGCCTTTCGACTTAGAAACCGAAGCCTTCTCAACATTCAGTGCCACAACTGGAGCTTGTTATTTGATGATAGATTCTGCCGCTTGCAGCTCATTCAACAATTTTGCCAGTGACAAATCCATTTTGTTCATATTATAGTTCAAGCGAAATTGTTAAAAACTGTCAGGCAGAGTCTGCAGGACCATCTCAACTTGAGATTCCTTATCAATCACAGCTCCAAGGACCTCCAGTTCATTAAGAAGACCGATCATCTTCATAACATGGTCCCTGACTGATGATCCTTCAGCCATTTTGGTGTTCAAAAGGGCTTTCATGGCTATCTGCTTAGCCGCACGATTTTTCTCACTGAACATCTCTTTGAGACTTTCGAGCATGTCATAAGCAGACCCAATAGACTGATGCTGATGTTGAAAAACATTCACCATAGAGGCAGGCATGTAACATCGCGCCATCTCATCAGCCTTGACCCATTTGTCATAGGCTTTAACCTGATCATCAGTAGCATCTTCATCAGGTTTTTATGGGTACTCCTCAGTGGTTACAAATTTGTAACCTTCAGCGGTTAGGACAATATCAAGGTTCATTTTCCAATCAACATAATTCGGTCCTTCTAACTTGTTTTGGTTCAAAATTAAGGTAAGTGGGTTGAATGAAGAAATGGTTAATCTGAGAGATATTCACATTAAATAGATCATTAGTTATGTATTAAGAATAATTAAATTTAAAATAGCACATTACACATATGTAATGACTAGACCGGTTATTTTGAGCATTTACACTTCGCTCAATGTTTTGAGGGCATGAGTAACTCTGTATGATGTATTATGACTTATGTGAATCGTCGGTTTTGATTTTCAGATTATTCGGAATTTGATTTGAAAGAATGATTCTCAGCTAGAAGCTTTAAATTTGAAACAGTTGACCAAGTTTGACTTTTTGTGAATTTGAACCCGGAACGGAGTCTTGATGGTTCTATTAGCTCCGTTGCGTGATTTTGGACTTAGGAGCGCGTCCGAATTGTGATTTGGAGGTCCATAGTGGAATTTGGCTTGAAATGCGGAAGTTGGATTTTTGGAAAGTTTGATCGGGAGTGGATTTTTTGATATCGGATTCAGATTGTGATTCTGAGAATTGGAATAGCTTCGTTATGTTATTTGGGACTTGTGCACAAAATTTGAGTCAATCAAACGTGATTTGATAGGTTTCGGCATCGGTTGTGGAAGTTTGAAGTTTTAAAGTTCATAGATTTTGATTTGAGGTGCAATTCGTCGTTTCGATGTTGTTATGCGTGATTTGAGGCCTCGAGTAGGTCCATATTATGTTACGAGACTTGTTGGTATGTTTTGACGAGGTCCCGAGGGCTCGGGCGTGTTTCAAATTGATTTCGGATCATTTTCTTCAATGTTGCTATTGCTGGTTCTGGTGTGACCGCACCTGTGGCTGGTTTGCACAGGTGCGATGGTCACTGAAGCGAGAAGAGGCTGGGTGTCACGACCCAAAACCTAACCTGCCATGATAGCGCCTATCGTGATACTAGGCAAGCCGACCTTTCCAAAACACTTTCAAAGTTTTACAGAAATGAATTAAGACATTTAAAATAACCGGAGTCTTTTATAAAAATGGGGGTAAAACCCACATAAAACATAAGTACGGAAAAATAGCTCGATATCAGAGTGTCACTGAATTATGAGCATCTAGATATCAAGCTAATACAAACAGTGTCTGAGTATCAATATTGAAAAGAAAGAAAATATAGAAGGAGAGACAAGGTCTGCGGACGCCAGCAGATACCTCGTAGTCTCCGGTACTCGATCGCGCACGAACTCAACGACCTCTGTGATCAAACACACATAGATCTGCACATGAAGTGCAGGGTGTAGCATGAGTACAACCAACTCAGCAAGTAACATAAATTAATAAAGAACTAAAAAGGTAGTGACGAGCGATACAAATACAGTTCATTTTCAATAGTTCCAGCAAAGAATAGACATGCTTTCAAATCCGGTAGTTCAAGTCAAATCAGTTTATACAGTTACAGTACAGGTAATCTGGATATAGAATCTTTCAGAAATTTCACAACAATGACAGATAACAACTAAGTGCATCAACAAATGAAAAACAAGTACAGCCTCTCAGGGCAATAGACACCCAACTCGTCACAACAGCTCAATCACTCGGCTGTCAGCCCTCAGTACTCGCACTCAATTGGTACCTGCGCTCACTGGAGGTGTGCAGACTCCGGAGGGGCTCCTTTCAGCCCAAGCGCTATATCCGCACGGATAACTCACGTGTTGCACGGACAACTCACGTGCTATAGTATCAATATTGGAACAGTACAGACAACTCATGTGCTACACGGACAACTCATGTGCCATAGCATAAATACCTCACAGACAGGCCCTCGGCCTCACTCAGTCATCAACCTCTCTAGTCTCTCGGGCTCTCGGAGATTACAAAAATCAGCCCAAACAAAGATAACATAGTGTATCAACAAAATCAAGAAGAGGCTGAGATATGATATGCAAGTAAAACCATGACTGAGTACAAGACAGCAATTAGCAAGTAATTCAACAAGTACGCGACCTCTCCGGGTCCCAACAGTACCATCACATAGCCTAAGCATGATTTCTAACATGATTTGAATTTAAATTTCTATAACACAGGGAGAGAATATAGCTAGCAACAAGTTATTCAACTTTACAGTTTAACGGAATGGACCAAGTCCCAATTCCTATGGTGCACGCCCACACGCCCATCACCTAGCATGTGCGTCACCTTCAAAATACTCACATAATCCAATAATTCGGGATTTCATACCCTCAGAACTAGATTTAAAACTTTTACTTACTTCAAACCACGT
The DNA here is from genome assembly GCF_000390325.3 of Nicotiana tomentosiformis. Lineage (NCBI taxonomy): Eukaryota > Viridiplantae > Streptophyta > Magnoliopsida > Solanales > Solanaceae > Nicotiana > Nicotiana tomentosiformis. Next base: position 72,820,208 of record NC_090821.1, on the reverse strand, counting down.
AAAAATTCTATTCCACAATGCCTTTGCCCCTCGAATCAGTCTCCAAATGTCCCAAATCTAGCCACAAGCAGTACGAGATAATTAATATAGGCTAAAGGAATCAATTCCACAAGAAAAATATGAAATTACAAGCCAAAATCCGAAATTGGTCAAAAGCCGGCCCCGGGCCCACGTCTCGGAATCCGAAAAAAGCCACAAAATACGAACACCCATCCACTCATGAGTCCAACCATGCAAGAATTACTCGAATCCAACCTCAAATCACCTTCCAAAACTCGAAATTTTAGCCTATGAAGTTTCTACCATTTTCCCCCAAATTAGATGATGAAAATAGCAATAGATTCATGAAATATAGTCCAATCCGAGTTAGAATCACTACCCCAACAATCTTCTTGAAGAAACCTCGAACAATTGCCTCACACTGAGCTATCAAAGTCCCAAAATCGAAATGGAAATCAAACCCTCGAAATCCCATTTTCTGCCCAGTTCTTCCGCATATGCGGACCCATTATCGCACCTGCGGAATTACCCTCGCAGGTGCAGAAATGACTTAAAGGGCTGGATCCGCATCTGTGATGAAGGGGCTGCACCTACGTGTGCACGCCTGCGGACAAAGGTGGGCTTCTGCGACTTTCCCCTCCACCTCACTCTCCGCATCTGCGGAGCTTCGAGCGCATCTACGGGCTCGCAGATGCGGAAATGTCCTCGCACCTGCGACCCCTGTCCATCTCCTCAACTCCCGCTTCTGTGCTACTTCACTCGCACGTGCGAGTACGCACCTGCGGTCTCCCCACTGCAGGTGCGAAACCACAAGATTACAGAAACCTTCAGCCATTAGCCTAAGTCCAAATTCAAACTGTTAACCATCCGAAACACCCTCGAGTCCCCCAGGACCTCAACCAAATATACCAACAAGTCATAAAACACCATACGAACTTAGTTGAGCCCTCAAAACACGTCGAACAACAACAAAAACACGAATCGCCCTCCAATTCAAACTTAATAAACTTCAAAATTTCTAAATTCTACAAACGATGTCGAATCATACCAAACCACGTCCGATTGACCTCAAAGTTTTCACACAATTCATATCCAACATTACGGACCTACTCCAACTTCCGGAATCAAAATCCGGCCCCTATATCAAAAAGTCAACCCCTCGGTCAAACTTCCCAAAAATTTAACTTTCGTCATTTCAAGCCTAAATTAGCTACAGACCTCAAATTCACAGTCCGGACACGCTCCTAAGTCCAAAATCACCCAACAGAGCTAACGGAATCGATGGAACGCTATTCCAGAGTCGTCTTCACACAGTTCCGACTACGGTCAAAATTCTAAGACTTAAGCTTCTGTTTTAGGGACTAAGTGTCTCAAAACACTCCGATACCAAAAACAAGACCTCTCGGCAAGTCAAATAAGCATAAACATATACGGGGAAAATAGTAAATAGGGGATCGGGGGGCTAGTACACTCAAAACGACCGGCCGGGTCGTTACATCCTCCTCCTCTTAAAACAATCGTTCGTCCTTAAACGAGCATAGAGACATACCTGAAGTGGTTAAAAGATGAGGATAACGACTGCGCATATCATGCTCGGTCTCCTAAGTTGCCTCCTCGACCGACTGACCCCTCCACTGAACCTTCACATAAGCAATATTCTTCGACCTCAGCTTTTGAACCTTCCTATCTAAGATCGTCACCGGCTCCTCAACATAAGATAAATCCTTGTCCAACTAGACTGAGCTGAAATCCAACACGTGAGACGGATCGTCGTGATACTTTCGGAGCATAGAAATATGGAATACTGGATGAACTCCTGCTAGACGGGGAGGCAAGGCAAGCTCATATGCAACCTCCCCAACACGTCGCAATACCTCAAATGGATCGATAAACCTCGGGCTCAGCTTGCTCTTCTTCCCGAACCTCATAACACCCTTCATGGGTGACACCCGGAGCAAGACCTGCTCTCCAACCATGAATGCAACATCGCAAACTTTCCGATCTGCATAACTCTTCTGTCTGGACTGGGTTGTGCGTAGTCTATCTTGAATCACCCTAACCTTCTCCAGAGTATCCTGAACCAAGTCTGTACCTAATAATCTAGCATCGCCCGGCTCGAACTAACCCACAGAGCTTCATACGGTGCCATTTGGATGCTCGAGTGATAACTGTTGTTGTAGGCAAACTTCGCTAGTGGAAAGAACTGATCCCACGAACCCCCAAACTCCATCACACACGCATAGAGCATATCCTCTAATATCTGAATAGTGTGCTCGGACTATCCATCCGTCTGAGGGTGAAATATTGTGCTCAACACCACTCGAGTACCCAACTCATGCTGCACGGCCCTCCAGAACCGTGATGTAAATTGCGTACACCGGTCAGAGATGATAGATACCGGTACGCCATGAAGCTTGACGATCTCGCGAATATACACTCGAGCCAGTTGCTCGGAAGAATAGGTAGTCATCACATGAATAAAATGAGTTGACTTGGTCAGCCGGTCCACAATCACCCAAACTGCATCAAAATTTCGTTGAGTCCGTGGAAGCCCAACAACGAAATCCATAGTGATCCGCTTCCATTTCCACTCCAGAATCTCTAACTTCTGTAGGAACCCACTTGGTCGTTGATGTTTATACTTCACCTGCTGGCAATTTAGGCACCGAGTTACATACTCCATTATGTCCTTCTTCATCCTCCTCCACCAGTAATGCTGTCTCAAGTCCTGATACATCTTCGCGGCACCCGGATGAATAGAATACCACGAACTGTGAGCCTCCTGGAGAATCAACTCACATAAACCATCTATATTAGGCACACATAGCCTGCCCTGCATTCTCAATGCACCATCATCCCTAATAGTGACCTTCTTAGCATCACTGTGCTAGACCGTGACCTTAAGGACAAGAAGATGGGGGTCATCACACTGACGCTCCCTGATACGATCATAACCGAGAGACCACACAAGCCATTACTCGACTCGGCTCAGAAACATCCAATCTAACAAACTGGATGGCTAAGGCCTGAACATCCAATGCCAATGGTCTCTCTGCTACTGGAAGATATACTAAGCTCCCCAAATTCTCTGTCCGGCGACTCAAGGCATCGGCTACCACATTTGCCTTCCCGGGGTGGTACAAAATGGTGATATCATAGTCCTTAAGAAGCTCCAACCACCTCTGCTAACGCAAGTTAAGATCCTTCTGCTTGAACAGATGCTGTAAACTCCGATGATTAGTTTAAATCTCACAATGAACCTCGTACTAATAGTGCCACCAAATCCTCAAGGCGTGCACAATAGCTGCTAACTCAAGGTCGTGGACAGGTTAGTTCTTCTTATGAGGCTTCAACTGGCGTGAAGCATAAACATTAACTCTACCCTCTTGCATCATAACACACCCAATATCGATCCGCGAGGCATCACAATACACTGTGTATGAACCAAAAGCTGATGGAAGAACTAGAACTAGAGTCGTGGTCAAAGCAGTCTTGAGCTTCTGAAAGCTCTCCTCACACTCATCCGACCACCTAAAATGAGCACCCTTTTGGGTCAATTTGGTCAAGGGCGATGCAACAGATGAGAAACCCTCCACAAAACGACAGTAATAGCCCGCCAATTCAAGAAAGCTCCTAATCTCCGAGGCTGAGGATGGTCTGGGCCAACTCTGCACCACCTCTATCTTCTTCGGGTCCACTTAAATACCCTCGCTGGACACCACGTGCCCCAAGAACCCCACTGAACCGAGACAAAACTCACACTTGAAAAACTTTGCATAAAGCTTCTCCTCCCTCAATCTCTGTAACACAATCCTCAGATGTTGGGCATGCTCCTCTTGGCTACGAGAGTACACCAGAATGTCATAAATGAATACAATGACGAACAAGTCCAAATAAGGCTGAAACACTGTTCATCAGATGCATGAACGTTGCTGGGGCGTTGGTCAGCCCAAAAGGCATCACAAGGAACTCATAATGGCTATATCGGGTCCTGAAAGCTGTCTTAAGAATATCTGAGTCTCAAATCTTCAGCTGGTGATACCCTGACCTCAAATCAATCTTGGAGAACACCATCGCTCCCTGAAGCTGGTCAAACAAATCATCAATACGCAGCAAAGGATACTTGTTCTTGATTGTGACCTTGTTCAATTGTCTGTAATCAATGCACATTCTCATAGTACCATCCTTCTTCTTCACAAATAGAACTGGTGCACCCCAAGGTGACACACTAGGCCGAATAAATCCCTTATCAAGGAGTTCCTGAAGCTGCTCCTTCAACTCCTTCAACTTAGCCGGTGCCATACGGTATGGTGAAATAGAAATGGGTTAAGTGCCCGACACCAAATCAATACAAAAATCAATATCCTTGTCGGGCGGCATGCCAGGCAGGTCTGCAAGAAACACATTCGGAAAATCTTGCACCATCGGAACAGAATCAATAGTAGGGGCCTCTGCACTAACATCCCTCACAAAGGCTAGATAAGATAGACAACCTTTCTCAACCATCCGATGAGCTTTCAAGTATGAAATCACTCTACTGGGAACATAGTCTATGGAGCCGCTCAACTCAACTCTGGGCAACCCCGACATCGCTAACGTCACGGTCCTAGCGTGACAATCTAAAATAGCATGACATGGAGACAACCAATCCATACCTAATATCACATCAACATCGACCATACTAAGCAGCAAAAGATCTACTCTGGTCTCCAAACTCCCAATAGTCACCACACATGATCGATATACACGGTCCACAATGATAGTATCGCCCACTGGAGTGGATAAATGAACAGATAAAACTAGGAACTCACGGGGCATATCCAAAAAATGAGCGAAATACGAAGACATATATGAATAAGTGGAACCATGGTAAAATCATACAGAGGCATCTATGTGGCAAACTGAGACAATAGCTGTAATCACAGCATCTGAAGCAATGGCATCTGGTCTAGCAGGAAGAGCATAGAAACAGGCCTGACCGTCCCCTGATCGGCCTCCCCCTCTAGGGCGACCTCTAGATGACTGAACCCCACCCCTAACTGGTTGGGCGGGTGGTGGAGCTGCTGGTGCTGGTGCCTTCAACCGAGTACTCTGTTGTGAAGCCCCACTAAACAACCTAGGGCAATATCTCTTAATGTGACCAAAATCTCCGCACTTGAAACAACCCATTCTCTGATGGAACTACTGCCCCTAATGCGCAGAGGAACTACCCGTGGAATCCTGAGTAGACGAGGCCTGGTGAGAAATCTGTGCTGGTAGTGCACTGAACAACGACTGGCCCTGCTGATGACTGTGCGACCCGTGGCCAGATGATGCACCACGGTTGACTGGACGAGCCGTCTGAGCATGTCTAAAAGGACGAACCCTACCGTGATGGAACTGTCCCCCAGAAAGGACACCGCTAAATCCACCTTGTCCATGAGGCCTCTTGGCCTCCCTCTCAACCCGTTCCTGGCTGCGAACCATCTCAATCTGACGAGCAATGTCGACAACCTCGTTGAAAGTAGCACCAAACACTCTCTCTCTAGTCATAAGCAATCGCAGCTAAAAAGTGAGGCCATCTATGAACCTCCTAATCATCTCCCTATATGTGGGAACCAACCAGATAGCATGACAGGCCAACTTAGAGAATCGCATCTCATACTGCGTCACAGACATATCACCTTGACAAAGCTTCTCAAACTGCATGCGCAGCTCTTCTCTATGGGACTGAGGCACTAACTTCTCCAGGAATAGACCGAAGAATTGCTTCCATGTAAAGGGTGTTGCGCCGACTGGCCTACGCCTCTCGTAAGCCTCCCACCAACTGAAGGCAGCCCCAGAGAACTGAAAGGTAGTGAATGAGACCCCACTGGTCTCCAGAATACCTGTTGTACGGAGTATCCTCTGACACCTGTCCAAGAAGACCTGTGCATCCTCTCCCTTGGTACCACTGAAAGATGGAGGCTGGAGTCTCCCAAACCTCTCCAATCGATGTTGCTCATCATCAGGCATGACATGCACCACATATTCCTGAGCAACTGCAGCCGGCTGGGCTGGTGGTGCCCCCGGTGTCTGGAATCCATGTACCACTTACTCTGGTGTGCGGGCGGCGGGAGTCTAAGCACCTCCCCTGGCCTGAGAAGTGGCTGCTGCGGCCAGAACAGAGACCGCCTGAGCAAGACTGGTACACGCGGTCAGAATCTGAGCTAAGGCCTCCTGAAGTCCTGGAATCACCATGGGCATAGGTGGTGCCTGAGCTGGTCCCATCGGCTCCTCCACAACTGGAGCCTGTTCCTAAACTGGGGCAACTGGTGGATCTGCAGCTGCTGTCCTATCTACAGTGTGAGCTGCACCTCTGCCCCTACCACGGCCTCTACCGCGACCTCGGCCTCTTGCAGCCCTGACTGGTGGTACTGGTAATTGTCTATCCTGCCCCGTAGTAGGCGTCCTCACTATCTGTGAGAGAATTTGAACAACAGAAATTTAGTTACCAGAATCAAGAGATTCGCACGACAAGAATTCAAGAATGTGAAGTTTCCTAAGGGTTCGGCAGCCTCTCGAAAATAAGTACAGACATCTCTGTACCGATGCGCAAGACTCTATTAAACCTGCTCATGACTCGTGAGACCTATGTAACCTAGGCTCTGATACTAACTTGTCACGACCCAAAACCTAACCCGCCGTGATGGCTCCTATCGTGATACTAGGCAAGATGACCTTTCCAAAATACTTTCAAAATTTAACAGAAATGAATTAAGACATTTAAAATAACCGGAGTCTTTTATAAAAATGGGGGTAAAACCCAAATAAAACATAAGTGCGAAAAAATAGCTCAACATTAGGGTGTCACTGAATCATGAGCATCTAGATATCCAGTCTAATATAAATAGTGTCTGAGTATCAATACTGAAAAGAAAGAAAACATAGAAGGAGAGACAAAGTCTGCGGACGCCGGCAGCTACCTTGTAGTCTCCGGTACTCGATCACGCACAAACTCAACGACCTCCGTGATCAAACACACCTGGATCTACACATGAAGTGCAGGGTGTAGCATGAGTACAACCAATTCAGCAAGTAACAGAAATACAGTTCATTTTCAATAATTCCAACAAAGAATAGACATGCTTTCAAATGCAGTAGTTCAAGTTAAATCAGTTTATACAATTATAGTGCAGGTAATCCGGATATAGAATCTTTTAAAAATTTCACAACAATGACAGATAGCAACTAAGTGCATCAACAAATGGAAAACAAGTACAGCCTCTCAGGGCAACAGACACTCAACTCGTCACAACAACTCAATCACTCGGCTCTCAGCCCTCAGTACTCACACTCAATAGGTATTTGCGCTCACTAGAGGTGTGTAGACTCTGGAGGGGCTCCTTTCAGCCCAAGCGCTATATCCGCACGGCCCCGGGTCCACGTGTCAAAATCTAACAAAAGTCACAAAATACGAACACCCATCCACTCATGAGTCCAACTATACAAGAATTACTCGAATCCAACCTTAAATCACCTTCCAAAACTCGAAATTTTAGCCTATGAAGTTTCTACCATTTTCCCCCAAATTAGATGATGAAAATACCAATAGATTCATGAAATATAGTCCAATACGAGTTAGAATCATTTACCCCAACAATATTTATGAAGAAACCTCGAAAAATTGCCTCACACCGAGCTCTCAAAATCCCAAAATCAAAATGGAAATCAAACCGTCGAAATCCCATTTTCTGCCCAGTTCTTCCGCATCTGCGGACCCACTGTCGCACCTGCGATGCCGCACCTGCTGAATTACCCTCGCAGGTGTAGAAATGACTTAAAGGGATGGGTCCGCATCTGCGACGAAGGGACCTCACCTACGTGTGTATGCCTGCGGACAAAGGTCTGCTTCTGCGACCTTCCCCTCCATCTCACTCTCCGCATCTGCGGAGCTTCGAGCACATTTGCGGAAATGTCCTCGCACCTGCGACCCCTGGCCATCTCCTCAACTCCCGCTTCTGTGCTACTTCACCCGCACGTGTGAGTACACATTTGCGGTCTTCCCACCGCAGGTGCGAAACCACTAGATTACAGAAACCTTCAGCCATTAGCATAAGTCCAAATTCAAACCGTTAACCATCTGAAACACCCTCGAGGCCCCCTGGACCTCAACCAAATATACCAACAAGTCCTAAAATATCATACTAACTTAGTTGAGCCCTCAAAACATATCGAATAACAACAAAACACGAATTGCCCTCCAATCCAAACTTAATGAACTTTGAAATTTTTAAATTCTGCAAACGATGCAGAATCATACCAAACCACGTCCGATTGGTCTCAAATTTTGTACAAAAGTCATATCCAATATTACGGACCTACTCCAACTTTCGGAATCAGAATCCGACCCTGATATCAAAAAGTCAACCCCCGGTCAAACTTCCTAAAAATTCAACTTTTACTATTTCAAGCCTAAATTAGCTACAGACCTCAAATTCACAGTCCGGACATGCTCCTAAGTCCAAAATCACCCAACGGAGCTAACGAAACTGACAGAACTATATTCCGGAGTCTTTTTCACACATTTCTGACTACAGTCAAAATCTTAAGACTTAAGCTTCTGTTTTATTTACTAAGTGTCCCAAAATACTCCAAAACCAAAAACAAGACCTCCTGGCAAGTCAAATAAGCAGAAATAGATACGGAAAATATAGTAAATAGGGGATCGGGGCTAGTACACTTAAAATGACTGGCCGAGTCGTTACACTGGGTGAAGAAGACCGCAGAAGCGAGTTTTTTTAGCACACCTGCGTGCGCACAGGTGCGAGATTGGAAGCGCAGGAGCAAAAATCTTCACAGAAGCGGAATTTGATATTCGCAGGTGTGGGGGTTGCTGGGCAAGGCTATTTTCATAGAAGCAAAGTTTTTACCATAGAAGCGGTGGTCGCAGATGAGACGATTGTCTGCAAATGTGGAAATCACTGGACATAACCTATAATTGGAGGTCTTTGGTTTCTTTATTCATTTACGAATTTTAGAGCTCGGATTGGGCGACTTTGGAGAGGAAATTGTCCACACAACTTGGGGTAAGTGTTCTCTACTCATTTTGAACTTATATCACGAATCTACCTTCGTTTTTGTAATTGCATTGTGAATTTTAAAGAGGAAATTGGGGGTTTTGACCTAAAGTTTCATAATATGAATTTTTGAGTTATGAACATCGAATTGGAGTCGAATTTGAGTAAAACTAGTATGGTTAGACTCATAATTGAATGGATTATCGGATTTTGTGAATTTTGTCGGGTTTCGAGGTGCGGGCCCGGGTTAGGCTTTTGGCCGATTTTGGGCTTTTGATTCAAGATTTGATCTTTTTCGATCGGGATTGGTTCCTTTAGCATTGTCTGATATACTTGAGTTGTTTTTGGTAGTTTCGAGCCGTTCAAAGGTGGGAACGCGAGGGATGGCATCTTTGGCGCACCGCTTGGCTTGCTCGGCATTGGTATTCGCTTGTTCGAGGTAAGTGACTCTTTTAATCTTAGTGCTAAGGGTATGAATCCCTGAAATAAGTGTTATGTGATTGGTATTGAGGTGACGCACATGCTAGGTGACGGGCGTGTGGGTATGCACCATGTGAATTGGGACTTTGTTGTTTCCATGGCACTTTATAGTGGTCCTACTTTGTTGATATCCATGTTTTCACCATGTGATAAAGTAGTTAAGCTGTCAATCATGTTAGATATCATGTTTAGGCATTATGCCGATATTGTTTGGACCCATAGTGGTCGTTTCTTACTGTCATCTTACTGATTTTATTGATATTTTGTACTCAGTCATATTCATACATTCATATCATATCTCAGTCTCAGTTATTTATTGATGCATCATATCATTGTTGTCGGGCTAGTTTCATGACATTGTGAGCCCGTGAGTGAGACTGGAGAGATTGATGACTGAGTGAGGCCGAGGGCATGTTTGTGAGGATGTTGTCACTATAGCACGTGAGTTGTCCGTGCGATTCCAGATGATTATATTATAGCACGTGAGTTATCCGTGCGGCATGTGAGTTGTCCGTGCGATTCCAGATATTGATATTATGGCAAGTGAGTTATCCGTACAGCACGTGAGTTATCCGTGCGGATTATAGCTCTCGGGTTGAAAGGAGCCCCTCCGAGTCTGTACACTCCCAATGAGCGCAGTCGACTATAAATATGGATCGGGCTGCACGCCGCAGCGGGTATTGTACAATGCAAGGTGATGTGTATTGCTCACTGAGCATAGTGCGAGAGAATGCGAGACAATGAGATTGCATACTCTGAGAGTGTGAGTACATGAGCTCATCATCGAGATGCATTGCATTTGACATTCATACTTGAGATATATGCATAGAGGTGCATTTCCTTCAGCTACCCAGTTTTGGGGACATTTGTTATTTTACCTGTATCTTGACATGTAGGCATAGAGAAGTACTTTCCTCATGCAATCTGAAAATGAAACATCTTACTATTTGTTGAAAGGAGTTTTGGGAAAAATCACAGTTTTTAAACTTGCTCGTATTTTGGATTTTTCAGTAAAATATTTGGATTTTCACTGAGAAACTTGAAAAGAAATGCCTATTTTTCTATAACTATAAACCGACTGAGCCTTTTATTTCCGAGATACTCTTTTGGTTGCGTGTACTATGCTGTTATGAACTGTTATAAAATATTGGTGTTGGACCCGACCTTTCTGTTAACTCGTCACTACTTTCAACTTAAGGTTAGGTTTGTTACTTATTGAGTACATGGGGTCGGTTGTACTCATACTACACTTCTGCACCTTGCGTGCAGATGTTGGCTGCTGATGTTGCTGTGTTCGATGGGAGTTAGATTTGAAGATGTACCTACGTCCCGGTTGTAGATGCATCTTGTTCGTGGTAGCCTTAGATCTATAAAACTCTGTTTATGTACTTTTTAAATAGACGATGTATTTATTTCATTTCCGTTTTGTAAACTCTATTCTTAGAAGCTCATGATTTGTACTACCAGTTCTTGGGGAATGTATCATATTCAGATAATTTCTTTACTTAATTGCTTTATTGATTGTTATTGGAATTGGTTAGTGGTTAAATGGATTACCTAGCGGGTTGGGTTAGGTGCCATCATGACTAGTTGGATTTTGGGTCGTGACAACATATAACCATGATCATTGAACAGTTAGATTCGTTAGGAAAACTTAACTATTCATGCAAAATATATGAGTTATGTAAGATATTTACCCCATAAATTAAAACAGGACCAACTCAGATGGAGAGTAAACTGTTAATTTAAGATAGGTAAATATCACTTTTATAAATTCTAGTTTTCATTGAATCAACATGTAACTCAGTTGGAGAGTTAATACAAGTAATCAAATAACTAGAGGCGAAGCTACATTAATCATTTATAATAAACTTATCCGATGTGGAAGAAGACCTATGCCAACATATAAATTCATTATATTACTGTAAAACATGATTGGAAACCATGGTTAACCTTACCATCACTGTTTTTTTTTAAAAAACATTATTTCAGAAAATAGAAAAATGGAAATAAAACCCCTCTAAACGACCTCGAATGCCCAAAAAATGATGTACCTGGAGCGAAGGTGATGTGTATTGCGTTGTGGTGGTACTTGTTGAGTTTGCGGGACAGTTCTCCCGTCTGAATCAGTTTTCCATGATTTGAGTATATTTAGAAGATTGCTTGTTGGTGCACGGATTTCACGGGTTATGGCGTCAGATTGTATTGATGTGGTATGTCACTATAGTGGTTGTGTTAGATGATATGAGATCACTGGACCTAGAATGGATACTATCAGAATTGATTACAGCATGTTTGAAAGGATAATATCAAAAGTCAGCTTAGGAATTTGCTATAGTTCTTGTCGAAGGAGAGAGAGTTCCATGACTGGTTGATCTGATGAATGGTTATGAGTTTATGCATGTTCCTTTCATCATCGGTAGTGTACGAAGGTTTCATAATGGAGTCTTGTTTGATATGAGGTTTATTACCGGCTTTGGGTTGTTTTGAGAAGCTGCTGTGATTAGGAATCATTGCTTCGAGTATCTGTGTTATGTGATATATCATGCGATTGTGTCTTAGGTTATGGTTGCAGCTTGGTACAGCTTGTTCAGACTTATACAGTATGTAGATGCGAGATTCTGATCTTATAGAAATTTTGGATGTTGGAAGTTGGATTCTAAGGCTTATGGGCTAGGTTGAATTAAGGAAATCTCGGTTATGTTGTATTATCAGACCTATATGGGATAGGGTGACTTGAGATCACCCCCGGGTGTGTGCATGGTAAGGTTACATGGCAGTTGATGGCTTTGAGAATAATTCTGGGTACGTTCGAGGACGAACGTATGTTTAAATGGGGGAGGATGTAATGACCCGACTAATCATTTTGAGCATTTACACTTTGCTCGGTTGTTTGAGGGCATGAGTAGCTCCATATGATATATTATCTCTTATGTGAATCGTCGTTTTTGGTTTTCAGGTTATTCGAAATTTGATTTGAAAGAATGATTCTTAGTAAGAAGCTTTAAATTTGAAAGAGTTGACCAAGTTTGACTTTTTGTGAATTTGAACCCAGAACGGAGTCTTGATGGTTCCATTAGCTCTGTTGCATGATTTTGGACTTAAGAGCGCGTTCGAATTGTGATTTGGAGGTCTGTATTGGAATTTGGCCTGAAATGGTGGAAGTTGAATTTTTGGAAAGTCTGATCGGGAGTGGATTTTTTTATATCGGATTCGAATTGTAATTTTGGGAATCAGAATAGCTTCTTTATGTTATTTGGAACTTGTGCGCAAAATCTGAGGTCAATTGGATGTGATTTGATAGGTTTCAGCATCGGTTGTGAAAGTTTGAAGTTTCAAAGTTCATAGATTTTGATTTGAGGTGCGATTCGTCATTTCGATATTGTTATGCATGATTTGAGGCCTCGATTAGGTCCGTATTATATTATGGGACTTGTTGGTATGTTTGGACGGGGTCCCAAGGGGCTCGGGCGTGTTTCGGATTGATTTCGGATCATTTTCTTCAATGTTGCTATTGCTGGTTCTGGTATGACCGCACCTGCGGCTGGTTTGTGCAGGTGCGATGGTCGCAGAAGCGTTGGTGAAGTTGCAGAAGTGAGAAGAGGCTGGGTGAGGAAGACCGCAGAAGCAAGTTTTTTTAGCACACCTGCGTGCGCGCAGGTGCAAGATTGGAAGCGCAGGAGCAAAAATCTTCGCAGAAGCGGAATTTGATATCCCTAGCTGCGGGGGTTGCTGGGCAAGGCTATTTTCGCAGAAGCGAAGTTTTTACCACAGAAGTGGTGGTCGTAGATACGACGATTGTCAGCAAATATGGAAATCGCTGGGCAGAACCTATAATTCGAGGTTTTTGGTTTCTTTCTTCACTTTCAGATTTTGGAGCTCGGATTGGGTGACTTTGGAGAGGAAATTTTCCACACAACTTAGGGTAAGTGTTCTCTACTCATTTTTAATCTTATATCACGAATCTACCTTCATTTTTGGTAATTGGATTGTGAACTTTAAAGAGGAAATTGGGGGTTTTGGCCTAAAGTTTTATAATATGAATATTTGAGTTTTGAACATCGAATTGGAGTCGCATTTGAGTGAAACTAGTATGGTTGGACTCGTAATTGAATGTGTTATCAGATTTTGTGAATTTTTTCGGGTTCCAAGCTGTGGGCCCGGGTCGGGCTTTTGGCCGATTTTGGGCTGTTGATTCAAGATTTGATCTTTTTCGATCGAGATTGGTTCCTTTAGCATTGCTTGATGTACTTGGGTTGTTTTTGGTTAGTTTCGAGCCATTCAGAGGTTGGAACGCGCGAGATGGAATCTTTGGAGTGCCGCTTGGGTTGCTCGGCATTGGTATTGGCTTGTTCGAGGTAAGTAACTCTTCTAATCTTAGTGTTGAGGGTATGAAACTCCGAAATACGTGTTATGTTGGTATTGAGATGACACACATGCTAGGTGACGGGCGTGTGGGCGTGCACCATGTGAATTGGGACTCTATTGTTTCCATGGCACAGTATAGTGGTTCTACTTTGTTGATATCTGTGTTTTCACTATGTGATAAAGTAGTTAAGCTGTCAATCATGCTAGATATCATGTTTAGGCATTATGCCGATATTGTTTGGACCCATAGTGGTCGTTTGTTACTGTCATCTCACTAATTTCATTGATATTTCGTACTCAGTCATATTCATGCATTCATATCATATCTCAGTCTCAGTTATTTATTGATGCATCATATCATTATTTCCGGGCTAGTTTCATGACATTGTGAGCATGTGAGTGAGACTGGAGAGATTGATGACTGAGTGAGGCCGGGGACCTGTTTGTGAGGATGTTGTCACTATAGCACGTGAGTTGTCCGTGCAGCACGTGAGTTATCCGTGTGATTCCAGATGTTGATATTATAGCACGTGAGTTTTCCGTGCGGCACTTGAGTTGTTCGTGTGATTCCAGATATTGATATTATGGCACGTGAGTTGTTCGTGCAACACGTGAGTTGTCCGTGCGGATTATAGCGCTTCGGCTGAAAGAAGCCCCTCCGGAGTCTGCACACCCCAGTGAGCACAGTCGACTATAAATATGGATCGGGCTGCACGCCGCAGCGGGTATGGTACAGCGCTGAGTGATTGAGTGTGCTGAGCAGAGTGAGAGAGAATGCGAGACAGTAGATTGAGTACTCTGAGAGTGTGAGTACATGACCTCATCATCAAGATGCATTGCATTTGACATGCGTACTTGAGGTACATGCATAGAGGTGCATTTCCTTCTGCTGCCTAGTTTTGGGGACATTTGTGATTTTACCTGTATCTTGACATGTAGGCATAGAGAAGTACTTTCCTCATGCTATCTGAAAATGAAACATATTACTATTTGTTGAAAGGAGTTTTAGGGAAAATCACAGTTTTCAAACTTACTCGTATTTTGGCTTTTTTGGTAAAAGATTTTAGATTTTCACTGAGATACTTGAAAAGAAATGCCTAATTTTCTGGAACTGTGAACGGACTGAGCCTTTTATTTCTGAGATACTCTTTTGGTTACGTGTACTATGCTGTTATGAACTGTTGTGGAATATTGGTGTTGGACCTGACCTTTCTGTTAGCTCGTCACTACTTTCAACCTAAGGTTAGGTTTGTTACTTATTGAGTATATGGGGTCGGTTGTACTCGTACTACACTTCTACACCTTGTGTGCAGATGTTGGCTATTGATGTTGTTGTGTTCGATGAGAGCTGGATTTGAAGATGTACCTGTGTCCCGGTTGTAGATGCCTCTTGTTCGTGGTAGCCTTAGATCTATAAGACTTTGTTTATGTACTTTTTAAATAGACGATGTATTTATTTCCTTTCCGCTTTGTAAACTCTATTCTTAGAAGCTCATGATTTGTATTACCAGTTCTTGGGGAATGTATCATATTCAGATTATTTCTTTACTTAATTGCTTTATTGATTGTTATTGGAATTGGTTAGTGGTTAACTGGAATACCTAGCGGGTTGGGTTAGGTGCCATCACGACTAGTTGGATTTTGGGTCGTGACAACATATAACCATGCTCATTGAACAGTTAGATTTGTTAGGGAAACTTAACTATTCATGCAAAATATATGAGTTACGTAAGATATTTACCCCATAAATTAAAACAGGACCAACTCAGGTGGAGAGAAAACTGTTAATTTAAGATAGGTAAATATCACTTTTATAAACTCTAGTTTTTATTGAATCAACATGTAACTCAGTTGGAGAGTTAATACAAGTAATTAAATAACTAGAGGCAAAGCTACAGTAATCATCTATAATGAACTTGTCCGGTGTGGAAGAAGACCTATGTCAATATATAAATTCATTATATTATAGTAAAACATGATTGGAAACCATGGGAATTGAACCCTACCATCACTGTTTTCTTAAAAAAAAATTATTTCACAAAATAGAAAAATGGCCAAAAACCCATCTAAACGACTCCGAATGCCCAGAAAATGACGTACATCATGAGCGAAGCTGATGTGTATTGCTCACTGGGTCATTTTCTGTCACGACCCAAAATCTCACCTGTCGTGATAGCTCCTATCTCAATACTAGACAAGCCGAAAATCTCAATAATCCATCATATCTTTTAAATTTGAAAATAAATAATTAAATTCAGCAGAAGAAATCTCACAATTTCAAATATAACACTCCCAAAAATCGGTGTCACTGAGTACATGAGCATCTAATATGAATACAATGTCTGACTGATAAAAACCATTGTCTGAAAGTATAGAACAGTTCGATAACTGAAGGAAAGAGGGACAAGGTCAGTGGACGCCAAGCAGCTACCTTGATAATCTCCAACTGATAGTACTCTGAAATCTAACAAATCTCCGTGTCCGAAATCACCTGGATATGTACACGAGGTGCAGAGTGTAGTATGAGTACAACTAACTCAATATTTTAACAAGACTAACCTCTGGTCTGAAATAAATGATGAGCTCCGCAGGTACAATCCAGTAAAAATAATGGTACAGAAATGTAGGCATTCTTTCCAATTCAACAGTTAAACTCAGTACTAGTGAAATAGATCGATACTGCATTATATGAGGAATATGACATCTCAGTAGCAAGACCTCCTGTAGATACTGGTCACCAATTATTTGGTTACTCGATACAGTTTATGGCCAGTTCATCCCCGGGGTGTTCCAACCTCTGTGTGTGTGTGTGTGTATATATATATATATATATATATATATATATATATATATATATATACACACACACACACACACACACACATCGACTGACAGTCAGTTATTCAGTATCGTATAAGGCTAATCCAGCTCTGGGGTAATTTATCCCCAAATGCAAATGATACGGACAAGATCCATGTCCAGGTAAATTCATTACAATATAAATAAGTGAGGCAAGTCCATGCCCTGGGAAAATCCATCCCAAATATATATGTATAAGCAGTAAGTAAGGCAAGTCCATACCCTGGGAAGTCCATCCCGAATATCGATGATCATCTATGCTCACTGGGGGTGTGTACAGACTCCGGAGGGACTCCTTCAGCCCAAACGTAATACAAAGCCAATATGGCCTACTGCAGGCGGGCAGTCCCGATCCGTATAATAACAAAGCCTATAAGGTCTGCTGCAGGCGGGCAGCCCCGATCCATAAAATAGTAAAGCCAATAAGGCCTGCTGCAGGCGGGCTGCCCCGATCCAGAACAATAATAATGTATAAAGACATTCTGGCCTGCTGCAGGCGGGCAACCCCGATCCATTTAATAATAACATATATAAAAGCCAATATGGCATGCTGCGACGTGCAGCTCGATCCCATAAATATCCTTACAATGGACGAATATGACTGATTGTGAAATGTATATTTTTGAAATAATTAATTCAACAGCAATACGACCTCATGGGCGCCAAAATATCAGCACGTAGCCTACACATGATCTTTAATAAAAACCCCGGCTCTATTTCTCTAACATGTTCAGATAATAACATGATTCTTTAATCTTTACAACTGCACAGGATTTATTCAAGACACAATTTATATGGTGCATGTCCACATGCTCGTCACCTATCGTGAGTGTCACCTCCAAACAATTTATATCATACCAAATTCGGGAATTCATACCCTCAAAACCAAGTTTAGAAGTGTTACTTACCTCAAATAGTGTAATTATTTACTCCGCTATGCCTTTGCCTCGTGAATTGGCCTCCAAACGCCTCGAATCTATCCACAATTAATTCGATTTAGTCAATAAAATTTATTGGAATTAATTTCATAAGAAAATACTAATTTTCCATAAAAATCCAAAATTTAGCTCAAAAATTACCCGTAGGGCTCACGTCTCGGAACCCGAAAAAAGTTATAAAATCTGGAAGCCCATTCAACCACGAGTCTAACCATACAAATTTCACCAAATTTCGACATCAACTCGACCCTCAAATCTTTAATTAAAGTCATTGAAGATTTTTACCATTTTCAATCCAATCTTTACCCATTTAAACTTAGCACTCTTTCCATAAACCTTATTGATACGTATTAATAATACTCTTACACCCATGAATCATACTCTTAATCACCCATCATTACCGAAACTCCAAATTGAAGATTATGGGTTAGAACCTTACCTCTTTGATGAAGAACTTGAGGGATTTCTTGTTGGATTTCAAGGCTTGGACAAGAATTTGATGAACAAGACACTTTATCTACTTCATCTCTCTAGAACATCCTCACTTCTCTCTAAAATCATCAGATAATTGCCCCAAAATATACCCCAAAACCTATTTATCAAAATGGGGTCGGGTTATGAAAATAAAAAAATTACCCCTCCGTAAACAGGTATGCGGCCGCACAATGGGTATGCGGGTTGCACAATGGACCGCAAAATCGCTGCCAAAAATTGGGCTGCGCTAGGCATATCGGCGACCATTTTGCGGTCGCACAATGTGTCATTATGCGATCACATAATGATTCTGTGGTCGCACATCTGACCGCAGAATCACATTTCTTCCAGCCTTTGGTAATTTTGTCATAACTTCTTGTAGAAATGTCCAAATGAAGAACGATTTGAAGCGTTGGAAACTAGACACATAGTAATTTCTTTTGATAGGTAACAAATCTTATAACTCTTCATATCAAGAGAGGTATGCTCGTTTGAAGTTAGGTCTTGTGCGAACTCACTTGAAACTTTAGTCTTATGAAATTTCCAACTTCTACATTCGATGCCAAAACCTATCGAATCAAGTCCGATTGACCTCAAATTTGCACACAAGTCATAAATTACATAACGGAGCTATGAAAATTTTCGGAACTGAATTCCGACTCCGATATCAAAAAGTCAACCCCGTGGTCAAACTTCCCAAAAATTCAACTTTCGGCATTTCAAGCCTAATTTCACTACAGACCTCAACAAAAAAAAATCCGGACACGCTCCTTAGTCCAAAATTACCATACGGAGCTATTGGAATCATCATAATTAAATTCCGAGGTCGTTTACATATAAGTCAATATCCGGTCAACTTTTTCAATTATGAGACTAAGTGTCTCATTTCACTCTAAAATCTTTTTGGACCCGAACCAACTAACCCGATAAGTCATAAATCACCTGTAAGGCATAAATTGATAAGTAAATGGGGGAACGGGGCCGTAATACTCAAAATGACTGATCGGGTCATTACATTCTCCCCCACTTAAATATACGTTCATCCTCGAACATGACAGGAGTTGTTTCCAATCCACCACATCACTATTCCATCTTACCACGCACGTACCCGGGGGTGATCTCACATCACCCTATTCTATATAGGTCTGACAACACAATACAACTAAAAATCCTTAATTTAACCTTAACCCAAAAACCTTGGAATTCAATTCCCAACCTTCAGAATTTCTTTTCAAGACACGAATCTTACATTAACAAGTTGTATGAGTCTGAACAAGCTGTATTGAGCCATAACCATAACCCCAGATATAATCACTTAACATACTACACAACTCGCATGCTCGCAACACTATTTTCTATCACATTAACTACGCCAAAGTAACCCGGTAATAGTATTAAACCCCATATCAAACAAAACCTCGTTCTAAAACTTTCGCACACTGCTGATAATGAAAGAAACACGCAGAAATCTCGAGACCCCTTATCAGATCAACAAGTAATGGAGCTCTCTCGCCCCAACCAGAACAATAATCACTTTCTAAGTCGAATTTCAATATTATCCTTCCAATATACCGGAATCAAACCTGATAGTACCCATTCTAGGTCCAATGACCTTATATTATTAAATACAACTATCCCACAGACACGCCACATCAATATAACTCCAGCCACCACTACACCTGTAATGATATAAGCTCATTATATATAGTAGAACCAAGACACGCAAATTTAATAACTGTAATCAGCTCTTCTAGAGCTCACATTAACATCACTCGTACGGACAACTCACGTGCTATAGTATCAATATCTAGACCCGCACAGACAAATCACATTCTAATAATATAAATATCTAAACCCGCACGGACAACTCACGTGCCAATAATATAAATATCTGGACCTGCACGGACAACTCACATGCCAAAACTATCAGTACATGGATCTGCACGGACAACTCACTTGCTAATAATATAATCCGCCTGGAATTGTCACAGACCTCTAATCCAAGTATATCATACAGGAGCAATCAAATAAGTACACATGAATCATCGTAACTAATCACAACTACAACACTCGCATGGCTATCACATCCTTCATGCACGATCATCCCACTAGGAATATTTCCATAACTCCTCCGTGCCACATATCAATAACTCGTATATCAGTGGTCTATTAACTAGGTGAGTATCGCAATACCGATTACATCCGAAAGTCAGAACACAATGTGTCTTTTGAAATGCGCAACTTTCTCAGGGATTACCGCGTAGTTATAATATTTATCTAAATATCTGAAACTGACCATGCTGTCCAACATTCGTTACCTTCTCTTCAAGACTGAATTGACACCTTGTACATGTAAATCCTAATCCCTCACAACACACCACATCTATTATGCCATCATGTGACAAGCACAAGAATCCCATTACTAACTCTGAGTCACCAGCAAATTACATACCTGGTTAGTTAGAAACCTTCCTCTTGCTTCCTTCCAGGAGAAAATCACAATACATAACACGTTTCCTACACCAGTAGACAATATCTGGTTCAAACCATGGTAGAAACCATCAAGAACACTTTAAAATCCATCTGCACATAACCAAGCTATTAGAACTAAATTCCTCTAACTCGACCAAACCACGTAGGTCACCAAAACCCAAGAATATTGCCACCAAAATATCTGTAAAGTCTCACCACATCATAATTACCCCTATAAATACCACAACCGAAACACACTCTGAAAATACCTTATATGAGTCTAAGGTCGTTCCATTCACCTTCTTGATACCGAAATATAAAATTCATAATGATATACAAAAATGCCAGAAGTCTCGACACCATCCAACTTAAATCTCAGATTTTAGCCATAAACAAATTCGCCAAAAATTCTCAATTGTTACATATTAATCTAGAATCCATTAGAACTTTCTCGAGAGTCACCCCCTTTGTTCAAATCCACATTACACCGCCCAAATGAGACAAAAGACACGTGCCCCATTAGCACAATAACACTCAAAGGAGTAAATCTACTTTAATACCACCTATCAAATTCATACTCCATGCGCACTACATCCTTCAAAATAACAATTTAATTGTCTCATAATTTTTCATAAAGTGCAATATAACCCGCATTCAAGAAATTTTCTTACTCAAGTCATCCCCAATCTCAACCTTTGTAAGTCATAACCAACCCGCAAGCATGCCTCAAACAAAAACTAAAATTTAACATATATCCATGAAATTGAATCGTCAATAGCAGGCTCCCTCACTTGGCTCAAAGTCATAGAACAAAACACTCGATAACTCATAATACCCATACTTCATTACTGCCATAATACTGCGGTTAGTTCAACGAAAATTATTCTCAAGCTTATGCAGCACCCAATGGCCTTCCTTTACATTTCAAGGAAACACTTCTCGTCACATTCAAATCGTTTTAACATATCCCGCAGTCATATCATACTCATCACAAAGCTATTCCACCGCTCATCGAGCCACAAATTCCACTCATAAGGACATTACCGGACATATGTGTCCAAATGTACAGATTACAACTAAAGCTACTGAACCTAAGTTGCGGTCTAAACCTGGCCTCAAGTCCTCTAGACTGGCCCATCACCAAAACACAGAATACACATCTTGAACCTCATTCATAGAATCACAAGTCGGCGATGCACAGCTGATACCGAGCGCTCATGTGCACATACAAATGCATGGAAGGAATTCAAAGAGTTATGTTTCAAGCTGAATCGATTCCGCACGATAGAATACAAGAAAGTTAAATTTTAAGACAGTTAAATTTTTATAAGGGTTCGGCAGTCTCTCGAAGATAAGTACAAACGTTCCCGTACCGATCCGCAAGACTCTACTAAACTTGCTCATGACTCGTGAGACCTATGTTACCTAGAGCTCTGATACCAACTTGTCACGACCCAAAATCTCACTTGCCGTGATGGCGCCTATCTCAATACTAGGCAAGCCGAAAATCTCAATAATCCACCATATCTTTTAAATTTGAAAATAAATAATTAAATTCAACTGAAAAAATCTCACAATTTCAAATATAACACTCCCAAAACCCGGTGTCACTGAGTACATGAACATCTAATATGAATACAATGTCTGACTGATAAAAATCGCTGTCTGAAAGTATAGAATAGTACAATAACTGAAGGAAAGAGGGACAAGGTCAGCGGACGCCAAGCAGCTACCTTGATAATCTCCAACTGATAGTACTCTGAAATCTAACAAATCTACGTGTCCGAAAGCACCTGGATCTGCACACGAGGTGCAAAGTGTAGTATGAGTACAACTAACTTAATAAGTAACAAGACTAACCTCTAGGATGAAAGAAATGATGAGCTCCGCAGGTACAATCCAGTAAAAATAATGGTACAGAAATGTAGGCATGCTTTCAAGTTCAACAGTTAAACTCAGTACAAGTAAAATATATCGATATTGCATTATATGAGGAATATGACATCTCAGTAGCAAGACCTCCTGTAGATACTTGTCACCAATTATTACTCGGTACAGTTTATGGACAGTCCAGTCCCGGGGTATTCCAACCCGTATATATATATACACATCGACTGACAGTCAGTCATTCAGTACCATATAAGGCCAATCCAGCCCTGGGTAATTTATCCCCAAATGCAAATGATACGGACAAGATCCATATCCAGGTAAATTCATTATAATATAAATAAGTAGGGCAAGTCCATGCTCTGAGAAAATCCATCCCAAATATATATGTATAAGCAGTAAGTAAGGCAAGTCCATGCCCTGGGAAGTCCATCCCGAATATCGATGATCATCTACGCTCACTGCGGTGTTTACAGACTCCGAAGAGACTCCTTCAGCCCAAGCGTAATACAAAGCCAATATGGCCTACTGCAGGCGTGCAGTCCTGATTCGTATAATAACAAAGCCTATAAGGCCTGCTATAGGCGGGCAGCCCCGATCCATAAAATAGTAAAGCCAATAAGGCATGCTGCAGGCGGGCAACCCTGGTCCAGAACAATAATAATGTATAAAGCCATTCTGGCCTGCTGCAGGCGGGCAGCCCCGATCTATTTAATAATAACATATATAAAAGCCAATATGGCTTGCTGCGGCGCGCAGCTCGATCCCATAAATATCCTCACAATGGACGAATATGACTGAGTGTGAAATGTATATTTTTGAAATAATTAATTCAAGAGTAATACGACCACATGGGTCCCAAAATATCGGCACGTAGCCTATACATGATCTTTAATAAAAATTTCAGCTCAATTTCTCTAACATGTTCAGATAATAACATGATTCTTTAATCTTTACAACTGCACAGGATTTATTCAAGACACAATTTATATGGTGCACGTCCACATGCTCGTCACCTATCGTGAGTGTCACCTCAAAACAATTTATATCATACCAAATTCGGGGATTCATACCCTCAGAACCAAGTTTAGAAGTGTTACTTACCTCAAACCGTGTAATTCTTTACTCCGCTATGCCTTTGCTTCATGAATTGGCCTCCAAACATCTCGAATCTATCCACAAATAATTCAATTCAGTCAATAAAATCTATTAGAATTAATTTCATAAGAAAATACTAATTTTCCATAAAAATCCAAAATTTAGCTCAAAAATTGCCCATGGAGCCCATGTCTCGGAATCCGACAAAAGTTATAAAATCTGGAAGCCCATTCAACCACGAGTCCAACCATATAAATTTTACCAAATTCCGACATCAACTCAACCCTCAAATCTTCAATTAAAGTCATTAAAGATTTTTACCATTTTCAACCCAATCTTTACCTATTTGAACTCAGCACTCTTTCCATAAACCTTATTGATACGTATTAATAATACTCTTACACCCATGAATCATACTCTTAATCACCCATCATTACCCAAACTCGAAATTGAAGATTATGGGTTAGAACCTTACCTCTTTGATGAAGAACTTGAGGGATTTCTTGTTGGATTTCAAGGCTTGGACAAGAATTTGATGAACAAGACACTTTATCTACTTCCTCTCTCTAGAACACTCTCACTTCTCTCTAAAATCATCAGATAATTGCCCCAAAATATGCCCCAAAACCTATTTATCAAAATAGGGTAGAGTTATGAAAATAGAAAAATTACCCCTCCGAAAACACGTATGCGGTCGCACAATGAACCACACAATGGGTATGCGGGTCGCACAATGGACCGCAAAATTGTTGTCGAAAATTGGGCTGCGCTGGGCATATCGGCGACCATTTTTACCGTCGCACAATGTGTCATTATGCGATCGCATAATAATTCTGCGGTCGCGCATCTGACCGTAGAATTGTATATTTTCCAGCCTTTGGTAATTTGGTCATAACTTCATGTAGGAATGTCTAAATGATGAACGGTTTGAAGCGTTGGAAACTAGACACATAGACCTTTCTTTTGATAGGTAACGCATATTATAACTCTTCATATCAAGAGAGGTATGCTCATTTGAAGTTAGATCTTGTGCGAACTCACTTGAAACTTTAGTCTTATGAAATTTCCAACTTCTACATTCGATGCCGAAACCTATCGAATCAAGTCCGATTGACCTCAATTCTGCACACAAGTCATAAATGACATAACAGAGCTATGAAAATTTTCGAAACTGAATTCCAACTCCGATATCAAAAAGTCAACCCCGTGGTCAAACTTCCCAAAAATTTAACTTTCGGCATTTCAAGTCTAATTCCACTACAGACCTCAAAAAATAATTTCGGACACGCTCATAAGTCCAAAATTACCATACGGAGCTATTGAAATCATCAGAATTAAATTCTAAGGTTGTTTACATATAAGTCAATATCAGGTCAACTTTTCCAACTTAAGTTTTTAATTATGAGACTAAGTGTCTCATTTCACTCTAAAACCTTTTCGGACCCGAACCAACTAATTCGATAAGTCATAAATTAACTGTAAGGTATAAATTGAACAGTAAATGAGGGAACGAGGCCGTAATACTCAAAACGACCGGGCGGGTCGTTACATTTTCGATGAATCTACCAAATGTGAGGTCAATCGGAGTTCGACAGAATTTCAGAATTCCAAATTCATGACCTATTTGTAGAATTCTATTTTTGGCGTTTTTTAGGGTTCTGATTATTTTGACTCGTTCAAAGCACATAATATACTTATGTATGTTAATTCATGATTTCAGAACTCAAAATAATATTATTATTACAGTGTTATATAAAAAACTATTTTCGAACAAAATTGTTAAAAAACAGAATGTTTTTCACCCGTTCAAATGCCATTGTTCATAATTCCGTATATTAATCCATAATTTCATGACTAATAGCATTCAAAACAGACACATTTTTATTAAAATAATACTGTGATTATGGACAAAAATGCAACTAAACAGATTGTCATTAAATGTAACACCACTGTTTATGCATATGTATATCAATTCATAATTTCATAATTAAAATACTAATAAAAACAGTCACGTTTTTGACATAGAATAATCACACTAAACATGTATCATTAAACAACACGTTTTAATATTACTCTATCCATGTTGTATTATATTATCTAATTAGATGTAAGACGGCACTCTGATACCAATTGTTAGAACATGTGCAGTGGAAGCAAGCATACAATATAGGTATCACATACATGTAAACTAGATAATGATATCATTACGAGATTAGAAGCACTAACCTCTTGAAATCGTTGCACAGGTCCTCCACAGAGCAAGAATCCAGGGCTGCAGTCTTCTGCTATGATCCTAGTAAAACCTTGGACGAAATTTCTTTGAGTGGGAAAGAACAATGCAATTCTAAAAAGTTATTAGGTGAAAATAAAAATCTTCCTTATGTAGACTCGTTTTTCAGCCAAAAAAGGCTCCAAAAACGTGTAGGATTCTGCTTGTGCAAGTAGAATCCTACTCTAACTCTACCGGATGACTTTTCTCCCAAGTCACTTTTTATCTAAGTCAGTCCAGATTTTTACTAGGTATAATAGGAACCACAAAAATAATAAGAGGCTACTAATTATAGTATTAATTCGAATTTTTGCATGAATTAATCCCTACTATAATTAATTGCAGTTTATTCCACTAAAAAGTACAATTGAACTCTTCAATATGAATTTCAAAAATTTACCAACACTTATTTTAACTCCCCATGTTAAGATCCCAAATACCAGTCAATTAAATTTAATCACTGATAATTTAATTCAATCAACTAATTAAATTTTTCATAATTCCGCTTAAACTATTTCATGTGACGGATACAAAATCCACCGGCCGGGTTTTTACATGAAAACTTATAAGCTTACATAAAGGGGTATCATCAAACTCAAAAACGAATCATGGATTTTATCAACTAATTATTATTTCACAAATGTTATTCGCTATTGTCCAATCTATCATGCATACTCTAACTCTAAATAGAATTGTACATTTTTTATAAAACAAACCAATAAACAAATCACATTGATCATAATAACTATATCAAGATTAGGAATATAAGCTCATTCAATGAATTAGAGAAATTATTTTATATATATTCAGTACAAAAATATTTTTTCTCTACTTGGTCCGTTCAATATACACTAAGTATACTAGCACAAGAAATCAGAGTAAAATCACTATCATACTCAAGACAAATTATACTATAATCTTGTGCTACAATCATCAAAATATTTTGCCCAATAATATCTTCGATTGTGAACATAGTTTATTAATTATGAGAACCGACAATTTAATCTTCTGTACATGAGCTAAGACTCCATACACTAAATTGTCTACTACATAACTAAAGGACACACATATAACAAATGATCTATATAAAATAGTATTTTATTGAATTGAATTATTTAAATAAATAATTGTTTCATAAATCATAAAACACAATACTATGTCTAAACCGCATAGTTAATAGTATATCCCAACATAATTAACATCACAATAGAATATTTTCTTGTTCGTTTAGTACCTTATAGGTTCTTCTCCTGTTATTTTCACCCAGATATATAAATAACAACAATAACGATAACCTTCTACTGTTATGCAACAATTCATTCATGTACATCAAAAACTCACTCCAGAGAGGGAAAAAACAAGACGATTTAAAGAAATACAAAGAAAGAGCACAAAAACAATAACAACAACATACCCAACGAAGAGAGTAGTGTATGTACAACCTTAACCCTACCTTTGTGAAGGTAGAGAGTCTGACTGTTTTCGATAGACCAACGGTTAAAAAGAGCACAAAAACAAGTTTCAAGAATGGAGTCACAATCAACATGGCAACAGTACACATAGAAAAAAGTGTAAACAATCGCTAATGTCATTCTTCAGGCTCTGCTTTAATGTGAAGATATCCGGACACACTAATAGATAAGAATCTTCCAAGCTGATCTGCATTTTGACATAGTGCAGTTGAACTCTCTTTGAAGCCAAATGCAGCTTTTATTTTAAGGTTCATCCAACTTGAAACAAAATGCAGGAGACTTCTCTGTTAAAACCAGCGAGGTAAATGAAGTATAGTAGCAAGCAGAAAGGTTGATACATCGCTGAGTCCCTCCAGTATCAGAATTCAGCAAATCTGTGCAAATCAATGCATGATGAGCTTAAGTGAACATCGGCTAGCACATATTACCAGGACAATGGAACCTATGGAAGATATTAAAGAAACCGAAATAATACTCTATAATGTTTGTCTTGATAAAGATGGTTAACATTCGGCTTTAGGCAGCACATGATACTCTATACATGATCCTTTTCTAGAAACCTCCCAAATATAAAGATTTGCTATGATACAATATTTACCGAGTTTATTACTGAATTGTTAAATTGATTTTATTACGGGAAACACATGATGAGATTGATTATTATTACCGTTTTTTTTTTAAAACAAAAAGCATATTATTTTGTGATTATTATACAAGCATACTTGTCCCCTATTAAAACGGTTATGGTTAAGTATTATTACTCATTGAGCTAGCGACTCACTCCCCGCTATTATTTTTACAGAGACAGCAGTAGACGCAGGCGATGATTCTGTTAATTAGAGTACACGATTTGACAGTTCCTGGTGAGCCCCGCATTTATTCGCCCGCAAAGATTGTTATTTATTTATTATAGTCTCTTTCTTGAACCCTTAGATTCGCTCCATAGTCATTTTTACGAGTGTCATAAGTATTCTTTTATTGATATAGAATTGGTGGCTCGTATTAGACTTTTCTATCTTATAATTGGAGATGAAGTTAGTATTATTATGTTGGAAATATTTCGTGAATGAGGATTATAACTTGTTTGGTCGATATAGGTTGGTTGTGTTGTTGATTTCTAAGACGGGTTTATTTTTGGATAGTCCTAAAATAGGGAAAACTCTGTCCGATTTTCTGTAAAATACCGATGAGGCTTACTTGGGGGCACTTGCTCCCAGGCGCCGGTCATGATCCTAAATTGGGTCGTGACAAAGTTGATATCGGAGCCTAGGTTATTCTTGTGACTAATGGAGCACACGTCGATAATAGAATTTCAATTATGGTTATGTAGCCGGCCATTCCCATAATCGTGATTTTACGAAGGTGTGATAGGATGTGTCTTGTCTTTCTTTCTTTCTTATTCCCCGTACGTGTGTGGCGATTAGAGTCAAATAACTGAATCTGTCATTACTTTTTCTATTCGTGTATGGCTCAGACCAATTACCCTATAATAGAATTTGGCTAGAGGTTCAAACTTCAAAGACGTCAAATTTCGCCAATGGACATGCAACCATCTCCAAGCAAAGAAATGCTACAAAAGTAGTATACAAAACCAGTGAAAGGTTTATTGTGCCATATGAGGTACTTCCTAATAAGATGCGTAATAGAGTCTATTTTGAAAATTTATACTAGTCTACCACTATACCGATAGAGGAGTGCTATCACAAAAAGGTACTTACCTCCACGAAAGAAAAAAAAAATTGAGATCTTTATGGGTATAATGGATAAACATAAGAAGAATGAGCAACAGAACAGGGGCTCTAAAGTCCTCATGTACCTAGAAGATTATAGGGAACAACATAATATTCTTAATAAAGTTCCTAAAGTTGAAACTACTAAGTTTACTATTTTTGATAATTCAAAGGATCCTTAAATGTTGTAGTAAAATACTTACCACGTTATGAGCTATAGGATATTTCATGAAGAGGTCTATGGAACAGGCAACTTTTAGACTAGAGAACATGGCGAATACATGAAATGCTATTGTACTCTTAGCGATGCCAACAAGAGCAACACAGCTAATTTTGGAATAATTTTACTAAAGTGTTTATAAATCACTTCTTTCTTGACAGTTTGTAACGTGAACTTGCCTGCTAGATCATTTAAGAAATTGATTTAGACGATGAGTATACTTACATATAACACTAAAATTTCTTAGCTGCATGCGCAAGCAACATCTTAAGTTTAGAGGCTTGTTGAAAGGTTGGTTAGTTGTTTAAATAAGGTAGTAACTGTATATATGAAGATTGAAGACTTAAACCTACTTTTTAGCAGTTGTACTTACCAGAAAGATTGAAAATATGGACATGATAGGCATGCAAGAACTCACATAAGAAGATCTCGAGATTAGAATATCTTTTAGTATGGATTTTAATATGAGTCAAAGATTTAAAAATCAAGAACGTTTTGAGATATTAAGCGATCCTTTTCGGGTTGCCACTTCTGTGAAAAAACTATAGTAGTTAGACATGTGTTTAAAATTTTTAAGATTCAAGTTAAGAGAAGGAAACCCTAACTAACCAAGTTGTACTTAATATGGTTGACTCTAACGTACAGATGGATATGGATTAATTATCTTCTTACCACGCTACCCTCGATTATTATGGAAATACTATTAGGTTTGGTGGATTTTAGAAGCTAGCTTTTGTCCAAAAAGCGGATTATAGGTTATAAAAGAAAGGTTGTTTGGGTCTCATAGCTACGGTAAGGGGCACAAGAGAAGAAATACTTAGTTTGAGAAAAAAAGAAGCATCTAGAGATTTTCTAATTTATTCCTTAGGATTTACTAGGACTACCTCCAATATGAAAAATTAACTTTGGTATTGAGCTGACACCTAATACACAAACTATATCATATGGCACCAACAGAGTTGAGAGAGCTAATTGAATAATTGAGAGACTTACTGGATACAAGTTATATCATACCGAATGTTACATCATGGGGTACGCCAATATTGTTTGGAAAAAAAGGGATAAGTCTTTAAGTATGTGCGCCAACTACATATAATTAAATAAGATAACAATACACAACAAATATCCCTTGTCTTATATAGATAACTTGTTTGATCAGTTACAAGAAGTCATTGATCTTTGGCCTGTTATCATCAGCTTAGAATAAGAAAGGAAGATATTTCGATGTTTGCCTCTAGTACTCAGTACAAACATTATGAGTTACTTGTGATGTCCTTTAGGTTGGCCAATGCTCCAACTTTATAGATGTATATAATGAATATGGTGTTCAAAGTTATTTTTGAAACAAAATTCATAGTTTTTACTTACAATATTTTGGTATATTCTCGTACCCAGGAAGAGCACGAGAATTACTTGAAAAATATATTAAAGACGTTGCAGGAAAATTAGCTTTTTACCAAGTTCTTCAATTAGCTAGACTCAATGGTATTCATATGACACATGGTATCTAAGAATGAAAAGATGGTAGATTCTAAGAGGATAGAATTAGTTCATAAATGGCCGAGACCCATTTTTCCTACAGAGATTTCTTTTGGCTTGACATGCTACTATTGGCATTTGTGTAGGATTTCTCTAGAATAGCACCACCATTCACCAAGTTAAAATAGAAAATCGCTAAAATTCAGTGGATAGAGAAATGTACAACGAGATTCTAGAAGCCCAAAGCGTGTTTGACAATCACACAAATGTTAGCCTTATTCCAATAGGCTATAAAAAATTCACGATGTTATATAATACTTCGAGAGTAGGATTAGGATATATTTTCATGCAAAATGGCCGCGTGATAGCCTATGCTTCAAGGAAATTGAAGAAGCTCAAGTCGTATTATGCCACTCATGATTTGGAGATGATCATAGTTGTATTTCTTTTAAGATTTAGAGACACTATTTATACGAAGAAAACTATGAGATTTATACCTAGCACAAAAGCCTGGAGTACATTTAAAACCAACAAAGATATAAATATGTAGCAATGCTAATAGAGGGAACTACTGAAGATATAACTGTACTATTTTGTACTATTCGGGAAAGATAAATATTATAACTTATGCAAAAAAGAAAACATGGATAATTTGGCGCATATAGCTCCTGTAAAGATAAGACAAAAATATGCATAGACCGGAGTGTACACGTATTAGATTCAATGTGAAAAGAAAAAAAAATCAAAGATATTATTGGCTATTGGTCAAGCCTGATGTAGAGTGCATAAAGGCTAGTCAATAGGAGGATGAGCGATTGTCCAAGTACCGAGATTAGATCCTAGCTGGTAAAACAAATAAGGATATGACTATTAATAGTAATAATATTCTCCGACTAGGTAATCTATTAGGTGTAGCAAACATATATGGGTTGAGACAGGCTATTCGTGATACAGCTCACAATTCTAGATACACTGTATATCTCAGGTCCATAAAATGTACCATGACTAGAAGAAAATTATATTTGTGAGAAAATAAAGAAGAAAGATTTCTTTAACTTGTTTATGATTATTTAACTTGTAGCATGTCAAGGTTAGAATTTGCGATTTGCAGGACTACTACAACAACTCGAGATTTTAAAGTGGAAATGGAATAAAATTATAGTAAATTTTATGATAGAACTATCTCAAACGATTAAAGGTTATGATTATATTTGGAAAATTGTAATTGGTTGCATAGTATGCACATTCCTTGCTAGTCAAAACTTCCAGCAATGAGGTAAAATATGCACATATATGCATGAATGGAAAAAAAATTATCCGACTCCATGGGATTTTATTGTCCAATATTTTTTATAGAGAATCACAATTTACCGCATACTTTTGAAATATCTTTCCAACAAGTATTGAGTACACGAGTAGATCTTTGTAATACCTCTCATCCGATGTCAGATGGGTAATCTGAACATAATGTACAAATCTTGGAGAATAAATGTTCTTTATTTTTGAGATAGTTGAGTGCTTATCGACCTTTTTACCTGAGTTTGTTTATAACACTAGCTTGTAGTTAAGCATCGAGATGGATCCATATAAAGCCTTGTCAGTTGGTTTTAAGTCGGTGATACTAAGGTATTAAGACTATACTTACAAATTAAAAAAATAATTAGGACTAGACTTGTTATGAGAAGTGACTGATAAGTTCATTTGACTCAAATAGGATTGCTCACATCACAAAGCAGACAAAAGTCTTGTGCAAATAACATGAAAATAAACTTAAAATATATAGCAAGAGACCGAATGATTCTACGAGTCTCCCTATGAAAAGCGTGATGCAATTTGAAAAAAAAAAAGAGTGAAAATGAATCTAAGGTTTATAAGATTATAAGAGGTACTTGATGGGATGGAAGTCATACTTATCGTTTGACACTTCTTCCTGAGTTATTTTTTTTCATTTAGTGTTCAATGTTTCTATTCTAAAACAATATATATTGGACTTCTCTTATATGCTTGTAGCACTGATTATCCAACTTTGATGAGAAATTAACTTGCAAAGAAGAGTCGATCGCTAGTGCTGACAGATAAATAAGAAAGTTACGATCAAAGAATTTATGTTTGCGAAGGTCTTTCTGGAACCTATTTCGTTGAAGAAGCTACTTAGGAAGTGGAAGATACTATGTGAGTCAGATATCCTTACTTATTTCAGTCTATAGGCATGCACTTTATTTGAAATTCGGGGACCGAATTTTATAAGAGGAGAAGAATGTAATAACCCATAATTTTAACCAAGGACAAATTGGTCATTTAGCTATAAAAAAAGGGGATAAAGCAATTTCAAAGGCCAAAGCCCATCAGAGGTGTGGCGTGGGTTTGATAAGGGTTTGGAGAGGAGACTTGCCAGCCAACAAATAGAGTACAACTTGGAAAATTGGAGAAATATCTACAACTCTAATCCGTAAGGAAAGTGAGAACGAGAAATTTAACAGCAACTTGGAGTCAAAAACCCAAACTGCTGCTGGGACACGATGCTTGAGGAGGAGCAATACGCATCAGTTCTTTTTCTTGAGTAAAAGTACTATGTTTGGCATCAAAGAGTTATAACAAGAAACTACAAGAACTAACAACGTAAGTCTTCTAGAAGAATTTTGGTTTCATATTGTTTAACTCTTCAATTGGAATACTAGAATTAAGTTTGGTATTTAACTATGGTGGGTAACAGTAACATGGATTTTCATGATGAAATAAACTAGTTCACGAATAACCATGAACCTGGAATTAAAAAAAAAAGCTATTAAGAGTTAGTTTTGATAGCATTATAGGTAGTCTGGCGGATGGTATTTTGAGTAACATTGAGACATTGGTCATAGGAATTATGACTCGCTATCACTTAAACTTACTGAATTTCGTGGTTAGCAGATGGTAACATAAACTTGTATTGATTTATAGATTTCACACGAATTGAGCACTTGGATCGCTTAGAAGTCATACAGATTGCTTGAGGTGTTTGGTATTGCGACACGAGTACTGTGAGTAGTAATCTTACCATAATTTGTATTTTCATAACCTACATGGTTTATATATGATTTTGAAAATAAATGTGTTACGTATGCTTTGAAATTTGCATGTGGGATAAGTCCTTTACTTGATATGGTACCGAACAGTTTACTTGAAATGTTTACCGGTTAACCAAAATATTTTCATCGTTACTAGATATGTTTTACCGTTACTTAAGATGTAACAGTTATTTAAAATGTTTTCACTGTTACTGAACATGTTTTACTGTTACTCGAGACATGATTACCGTTACCGAAATAAAATTACAAGATTTGATAAGAAATGATATGCCCTTCATTATTTTGAAAATGCTTTTGTACGAATATTTACTGTTTACAAGAAAGAGTATTAATGGGAGGAGATTTTGAAAGATCCCGTAGCTAGTGGCGGGTTCATTAGACTTGGTGCACCTTGTATTTACCGATTACCGAGTACATTTATAGCCCTCGCTAGTGAGAAGGTATAACTAGCATACAGTTATGGTTTTCCCTTGGTTGTGTTGTTGATTTCTAAGACAGGTTTATTTTTGGATAGTCCTAAAACAGAGGAAACTCTGTCCGATTTTCTGTAAAATACCGATGAGGCTTACTTGGGGGCACTTGCTCCCAGGCGTCGGTCATGATCCTAAATTGGGTCGTGACAAGCTAACACATTAATTCCACGCCAACTCATCGGACTGGTAATTTTAGGAAATTTAACAGTGGAATAAAATCATTTGAAGACAAAGGCAGATTTGAAGCTAACCTGTCTAGTGTCAATGAAGCAGTCTTTAAAGTTACAATCCAAGATCCGGAGGAATTACAGAAAGCTTGAATCCGCTGCCTTCTTTTTCTTGTTTCTTCTTTAGTATTGCTCGTGCAGATTTAGCAGCAGACACACTGGTACTCTGGAGTTCCATTAACTGGAGGTTTTCCACATCTGCCAGTTCAGCTGGTAGTTCCTTAAGATTATCACATGCTATAAGAACAAGGCGTTTTAGTCGTGGAAAGTTCCCGCATGAGGACTTCCAAGAAGATAGATCTGTCCTTTCAATCCATAGGACCTGCAGACGAGGAAAACCGCCCTCCTCTGGTTCCCAAGACTGTCCCGTAAATGCATTTTCTTTCAACTTCAGCACTTCAAGGTAATCTAATAGACCTAATATAGACATATCTTTCCATTCGAACCACGTATCTATCAGAGTGAGCTTTTTTAGCTTCTGAGGAAAAATATATGCTGGTGGAAGGTGTAGCTGTTTACTACTTTGACGAGTATCATTTACCAACTTCAGCTTTTCGAGGCAATCTAACTTACCTATGTTGCTGAACAAACCAGAACTGGACCCGTCCTTACTGGTCTCTAGAAGAGCATTTAGTTTTCCACGAACACCTAATTTCTTGAGATTAGGAGTTCTAGTAAAAACTTCTGCCGTGCAACATTCAGGTGCTTTAGTAGAAAGTGTTTGTAGGCAACGATTCACCAAGTTGTCCTTGCTGCTCTTGGGGCGCTTAGGGGAAGGCAATGTAGCAGAGGCGTTTGTGCACACATGCCTTAATCTTGTCATATTCCAAATGTCTGCTTTAATGTCAAGAGTACCCTGTTGTGTCTCAATTATAAGTGTTTGTACATTCCAAAGATTCCCAACGTTTGTAGGAATGGTCATAATCGTGTCAGTTGAGAAAGCAATGTACCTCAAATGGAATAATTTGAAGAACTCTTTAGAAAAACGACTGAACTTGATTGATTCAGCATCTAGTACCCTAAGCAAAGGAAAGGCTCTGGGGATGGCTGGTATTTCACCTAAAGGCATCTCAAATCTTTTCGAGGCAAAGCATAAGAACGACCTAACATGCTCACCAAAGGGTTTTGTTGACAAGAATTCAGAAACAGACGAATGAATGCACAAGCGACGATAAGTGGCTAACTCTTGTTTCTCTGGAAAAGAATGTTCTTGCCCTCGTTTGATTTCTTGGAAAAGATTTTCCTCCATCATAGCCTCATGTCTGCAGAACTCATGCAACATGTCATGAACACGACATGTTTTGATTTGACCGCTAGAACTCCTTTGCATTACCATCACTAAGTTCCTATTGACAAGATCATTCAAGTGGTCCTCTGCTATATCCTCTAGAGTCAATGGTCCTTGGTATTGTATGAATCCTTCCGCGATCCATAAACAAATCAACTTCCGAGCTGAAATTTCAGAACCGCCAGGAAAAGCCCCACAATATAAGAAGCACGCCTTTAAATCATAAGGCAAACGATCATAACTCATCTGCACCAATTTCTTGCAGTTCTCTGGATCTCTATTTATGAGGTGCTCACCCACACTGTCAGCCACCAGCTTCCACTCCCTTGTCGTCTTTCCTTTGCCTATCAAAGCTCCGGCAATAACAACTATTGCAAGTGGTAAGCCCCTACATTTTTCGGCCATACTTTTTCCAGGTAATTCTAACTCAGGTGGACATTTTTCCTTGTAAAAAACTCTCTTCTCAAGTAGCTCCCAACTTTCATTTTCAGTCAAAAACTTTAAATCATGAGGTTTATCATTGCAGCACTTAGCCACATTGCTTTGTCTAGTAGTCATCAAGACTCTATTCTGTTTATCATTATTGGGGAAAGCAATTTTGATCCGATCCCAAGCTTCTCTTGTCCACACATCATCTAAAACAATAAGATATTTCCCACCCTTCCCAAGAAGCTCCTTTATTTCATTTGCTAATTCCTCCTCTGGTGTATCATGGTATTGTTTGGTGTTTCGAGTGAATTTGCTGATGATGTTGAGAAATATTTCCCTTCTGTTGAACGATTGAGAGACATATACCCATATGCGGTTGAAAAACTCATACTCAACCTTAGGATCCTTGTAAATCTTATATGCCAAAGTTGTTTTTCCAAGACCAGGCATACCAACGACTGGCACAACATAATCCGATCCTCCAATCAGACGATCAATTACAGTTTTCGCTTCCTCATCAAAACCTACCACGTCGTCTTCCTCTACTACAGGGACCTATTTTTAAAGAAGGAAAAAGGTCACAGAAATGATATTAGAATTGACTTTTAATAAAAGATGATAAAACATGATATTGAAACAAACGTGCTAATGTAAGTAGATTTTACGAAAGTATTTAAGAGCAGATGATGCAACAAGAAGTCTATGACATTCACAACGATCTCAACCTTGACTGCCAGTCGTGTTTTGAACATAACTCAAACGAAGAACACAGAAGCCAGTATGACATAATCTTTGCGAATTGTAAACATGGAGCACATCTTATACACAGAAATTCATATCATAGATATTTGAAGGTATCCCCTTTTTATCCAATGCTTATCTGCTTGTCATTTGTCATAAATAAAATTCAACCACTTCTTGATGGTTTTTTATTTTAAAAAATCTTGACATAAATTTTCTGAAATTTTTGCCATTTCAAGACACTGCTTTACTTTTTAGCAATTAACAATAAAATGTAGAAAAACAACAACACCACAATCCTAAGCAAGTTTAATCCGCTATATGAATCATCACTATCTATGTCGGACTATTCAAGCTCATATCCACTCAACATTATTATAAAATAAAAATGAAAAGCACTAGACTAGACGTTCTTTATATTTTCTACGGCATAAAAAAGGTACGAAAACAACTAGCAAGGTCGTATGGATAGATCAACTTATAAGTTCACCCGGCCCAATAACTTTGGCTTAGACTCCGTATGTCTTAATAAGTTTACTAAATAAAAGAGCAGCCCGGTGCACTAAGCTCCCATTATATGCGGGGTCCGGGAACTACCGAACCACAAGTATCTATTGCACGCATTCTTACCCTGCATATCAGCAAGATGCTGTTTCCACGACTCGAACCCGTGACCGGTCACGTGGCACTAACTTTACCAGTTACACCTAGGCTCCCCTTCTAAATAAGTACAAATAATTGATTTTGAACCCAATAAATCAAATGAATTGTGATATAATTTCGAAATAAAGACCACAAAATCCACTTTCGTACCTTCCTTTCCTGAGCACCTTGGTTGGAATTATCATCAGAAGTAATAGCTTGAAGTCCATAAGAATCATTTAGGCGAATTTCCTTCACCCTTTCCCTAATAGTTTTAATCTCATCAGCAACCCCTTTAGCTCTAGCAACATGAGTAAGATGAAACCACTGAGCAAATTTGTTCTTATCGTCATGTCTTTTAGCTTCAATCACAAACTTATCAATTGAATCTTCAGCATCATTTACCACTTTCCTTATCTTCTTTACTAGTGATTTCAAGACTTCATTGTCTCTCCTCGATTTAGCTGCTTGTTTGAGGAAAGCATTGAAGTCATTCAGATCTTGTAGTAAATTTTCAACTTCACCTTTTATTCCAACAATTAAGTCAGCGTTGTCGATTAATAATTGCATCAAGTTTTCTACTAGGAATTTCACTGCTACATCTGCCATGGCTGCACCAACAAATTGACTAAGAAAGCAAAGAAGAGCAGAATGGTCACTAAAATGGGAGCAGCCAAGTGCCAACCAGTAATTGTAGAATTATTTAAAGATTGGAAATTTTTATGACATTTTGTCGTTATCTGGTCTTTTCTTTTAGTATATGCTCGTTTAAGATATTTCTTTTGATTGTACTATGTTTCTCTATTAGGATTGGTCAACGTGAAAAAAAATGAAAATGGACTCCGTAAAAGAACACGCTTAGGATTTGTCGGGTGTCTTAGTTTTGGATAAAAAATACTAGATTGTCTTTAAATTAAGATTTTTAATTTAAAATTTTATGATAAAATAAATACTAATTAACTTCTAGATAGCATATTTGAGAATAATTATATGTGTACTTGCTCTTGGGCCGGGCGAGACAACTAAATGGGCCTGGGCCTGGTTGACATTTGTAATGGTTTGCACAAAGCACATTGGCCTAATCCATGGGAACATATGATTTTTTATAATTAATTAACTTATATATTTTGACAGTATTAATAATTTTGCAGCATCAATTTTTTAAATCTATTATAGTGAATGATTTGCCTTATTTTTTCAGGTTAGTAGCCTCATCTATAATAGGCAGTTGAGTTACCTATATGTTGTAATTATTTTTTAGAAGACTTATATAATAGCATAATTTATTTATTATCAATGAATTAGATTAAAGTCTTTTAATGATGGACTTACAATTTGGAAAGAACAATGTTCCATTCCTGTGATACTGATTCTTTCACTTGTCTCAATGGAAATACATGTTTATCCACGAGGATATATTGTATGTCCTATTTTATCACCCAAATTCGTCCTCTTTAATCGCAACTAGTAAATTAATTAATATTGCATTGAACTTTTATAATCCCTACTGAGTTTACAGTGAATATTAATATGATGGAATTGAGCAACAAATAGTTTAGTTCTTTTCTTAGTTTAGTTGTTTTTTAAGGGGCCGTTTGGCCAAAAGAAATTTTTCATTTTTTTCGAAATATTTTTACTTTTTTCTAAAATCAGTGTTTGTCCATGAAAATAGTTTCACTTAAAGTTGAATTTCAAAAAATTTCAGAAATTTGAAAATCTCCAAAAAGTTATTTTTCAAAATCTTCACTTCAAATCACTCACAAAAATTCAAAAACAGCTCTAAATTATATTCATGTCCAAACACAACTCTAATTTTCAAATACCGTTTTTACTCTTTAAAAAATTTCACTTTTTTCTGAAATTTTACAATTCTTATGTCCAAGCGCCCACTAAGTATAGACTAGCTTTTCGAATTCTGGAGTTATTCTTTCTTATGTTACTTTATTTTAACAAAAATGCCAGTCTATGAATCAAGATATCAAGGTTTCAACAAATAACGTCCTTTCTTCAAGACTTGCGGAAGTAAAGCTCGTGCTGTCGCACGAGCCCAATATTGCAATTAAAATTATTACGAAAGAAGAATATTCTAATATTATAGTAATATTTTAACTGGTATTTTCATAGAATATCTCTATAAATAATTTTAATTTTTAATCAATATTCTCAAGTATTAAGAAAAATTTTCAAAATATTTAACTGCTTAGCTATTAAATATGTACTACTTGAATGTCCTTAATGAGTCAACTTTCTCGAGATTAAACACTATATACCATCCAATTCAATAATTTTAACTAAACTTTTAGATATAGTTATTATATTTAAATTTCGCGTATGATATTAAAAAATATTATAAATAATAAGTGAGTATAAGAAATATTTTCAACGAAATATTAACACAAGTTTTCATCATTTCTTATTTTTGCGGGATAGTCAAATCAGTTTCAAACGGTAATAATGCAAATAGACATATCACTTACAACTCAAGAAGTAACTAAATTAAAATGTTGTAAATTGTCGGTTTTTTCCATAATATATATTCTAGTGATTTGGTCCATTATTTAGGGTAAATAAAAAATATAAATTAAATTAATAACTAAATTAGTAATTATCTTAAATGTTAGTATTTAAAAATAAATAAACTCATGACAATATAAGGGTTAATAGGTTAGAAATAATATTGTAAAAGTTAAATTAGAAACTAATTTTAAAGTTGCAAAGTTAATGTAAAATTTTACAATAAATTTTATTTACATAATATTACTTTTATTAGAAAAAAAAGGTATGTACATTCCTTCGTATTGAAAGAGTTGTACTACTATTTGAAAGCATTACAAACTACTTAAATTGCAAAATGTTATAGTATTGTATTTACTTTCTTTCATGAATTTATAATGTTTAAAGTTTTAGATAAATATAAATATTAATTATTAACCTATTGGCATAGGTTGAACTTAAACCTAGCATATGTAAAAATTATTCTTTATTTAATGTATTTATTCTGTCATATTCTTTTATTTAGTGAATTTATTCTGCTATATTTTTTTTTATTTAGTGAATTTATTCTGCTACGCTTTAACTTGTCAATTTTATTTATTCAAGATTAACTATTGATTTAACATATT
The DNA here is from genome assembly GCF_000390325.3 of Nicotiana tomentosiformis. NCBI lineage: Eukaryota > Viridiplantae > Streptophyta > Magnoliopsida > Solanales > Solanaceae > Nicotiana > Nicotiana tomentosiformis. The sequence goes on along the minus strand of NC_090821.1, from coordinate 72,779,434 downwards.
TTCTATTCAAACTCAGCAATTAATTATCTATTAGGTCCTAATTGCATAAAACAATTTCTGTGCTGGAAATAAATGAGCTGCCAAATATACTTGATTTAGAAAATCTTAGATTTGGTTGAAGTATTTGTATTATGTGCTTATAAACAGATGCAACTTTCAAGGAATAGTGGTCAGTAGGGGTGTTCAAAATCGAACCGAAACCGAAAATCGAATCGAAACCGAAGCTTAATGGCTTATTGATATCGGATTAACGGTTTAACGGACGGAGAACGGATTGAAATTTTTTTAGTAACTGCTTATCGGTTTGGGGGTGGATTATTCAATTTTCTTAACGGATAATCCGTTAACCCGTTAAGATATATATATATATATATATATATATATATATATATATATATATATATATATATATATATATATATATATATATATATATATATATATATATATATATATATATATATATTACTGCTCTGGACAATTTTTTTTTTCCCAGAAAGATTACCATCTTCCAGAATCATTCATATTTTGTTACAAAACTTTAGCTTTAACAGTTTACTATATAGCCAAAGCAAAGCCAGGAGACACTGCAATTTCTAACTAGTTTCATGTCAACGTTTCTTAGCAAAATCCAAAAGAATAGCAGAAGAAAGGACACAAGCCAGTTACAACGAAATTTACAGAGCAACAATAGCTTCAACCACAACCAACAATGACAGCTCTCAGGTTAATACTGCTAATATCAACCATTGCCATAAGCTAAGTATCATAGTTGAAAACACAATTCATCTGTTACAAAAAAGGCATTTATAATGTTTGTCATCATTATAAGGCACTGAAGAATGTCATCATTTTAATTAACTGAAACTAAACCGATAACCGTCCGATAATAGCTAAACTGATACCAATTCGTCCGATATCTTATTGGGTGGCTAGCGGATTAATATATTTAAAAACCGATAACCGATAAATCAAACCGTTAAGAGTAAATAATCGCCCGATCCGCCCGTTAAGCAGCCCTAGTGGTCACACAATTTGTACTTTGCATACGTGGAGAAGTCTCAGGGTAAATATGTGATCAAATGGGCCCCACGTTTAGATACTATGCATCTGTCGAAACTTTTCCAAATTTCCTTTGTTCACTAAATTGTGGGTCCCACGTTTTTGTACTATGCATTTGTGGAGAAAAAGTAGGCTTTGAAATTGCGTCAAAAGTTCCTTTATTTACTAAATTGTGTGATGGCAGTTAATGTAATAATATCGAAAAACAAGGGTAAATAGATAATGATGGAAGCCGGCATGTCGACGAAGACGTCTCTGCTTCACCTGTTTCTACCGTGCTTCTAATACAGGAGAAAATAAGTAACCTTGATTCGAAAATCAGAAACACTGAAATTGTAAACTGCAGGTTATTTGGTAGCATTAATAACGTCATTTCAAATTTCCTGATGTTTATTACAAGTTTCACCACAAATCATTGTTGACGTTCATTCAAACACTTCACTTCTTACAACCAAAGGGTGTAGTGTTGCGAATGGGCTTCCCTTCTTCGAGATGTCTCGGGTTCGAGTTTTGGATATGAAATTATTTTTTAGTAGGGAGCACTTCTCTCCGAATTGAGTCTTAAGCGGCGCGAATCCGGATATAATCGGGCTCCAATACGGGTACCAAACACGCGAGTGTAAAACCAAAAAAGAAAAACACTTCACTTTGCTGAAAATCCTTCAACAGAAAATCTCCCTAGCTGAGGTCCTCCATAGTTCACAAAAGTGAACGAGATAAAAAATGGATAGGGAACTGACCGTTTCGATTCTCTTATAAGCGAGTTTCCTTCTTTACCAGAAAACTTCACAACATACAAAAGATCTTTCCTTCCTTCAAACACTCTGCAGACTTAGTGCAGTACTCATCAAAGCTTGAGCAAGTCTGGCACTCAGATTCAAGAATATAGCAGATGGCATGTTCTTCTTTCTTTTCAATAAGAGCAGGTAACTGGAATAAGTATAATAGTAGTAACAAATAAACTTGTTCTGGGGTAAAAGAAGAACGAATGAGTGGAAATGTACTTAGATGAACATGACAAAAACATATCAGATAAGAGTCAAAGGAGATGATCTTGTAGCCCAATCTGGAGGCTGTATTCTAACTTGAATGCACCATCTTCATGTTGCGTTGTCTGAATTTCCTGGGCTGAATTGGCAACAAACCAGCTGCACCAGTTTACTTCAATACTTCTAAGAGATACAGAATCATCAAAATGAGAAGGGATTTTGTCAAGCCGCTTACATTTGGTTAAAACCAAACATTTAAGCTTAGGAAAAGCATCATCAGATACAGACCACTGTGCAATATTGATGTCGTCCAATTCTAAGTATTTGAGTTCAGGGAACTTTGAATCTTTCACTTCCCAATGATTCCCTTCAAAGGCTCTGAGATGTAACTTTAGAATCTCCAAGTTAGGCAGCTCTCCGATCGTTGAAATTTGGCCCCAAGGTAGACGAAATTTTGATAAAGCCAATTCCCTTAGTCTAGAGGGGAAACTGAAGACATGTGGAAGTTTAACTGGATAGCTGTTGGAAACAAGCTTGAGGGATTCAAGGTGACTTAGGGACTCCAATCTGGGGAAAAGAACACACCTTCCCATCACTATCTTTGAATAACCAAATGTTTCCGAAAATATGCAACTCAGCTTTCTTAATTTTGGCACCTTTCTCAAGATTATCTTTGTATCTTCACCATAAGAGAGATGCGGAGTGGAAAAGGTTTCCAGATTATCTAACTGACAGTCAGCAAGTGATTCACCCATGTTGTCATGCAAACTAAATGAAGCACAATTCTTTACACGTATATCCCTTAATTTCACCAGCTTCAGAAGTGAACAAGGTAATTTCACCTCTCCTCCCAATCCTCCTACCACAAAAGTTTCAAGATTCCATAGCTTAGCTATAGATGAAGGAATTGAACTTGCACCAGTACGAGCAGCAAAGTACCTCAAATGAATTAGCGATTGTATTTCACTCGGAAAAGTATCGCCAATGTTGAAAGTGTCCGGGAATAAACCCCCTACAAAAATAATATTCACAGTAATAAAATCGGAATAATCACATAGCACTGAGATACGTTAATTAGCAAAAAAAAGAGTGACAACGACACCAAATATTTTACGTGGAAAACCCTTTGAATAAGGGAAAAAACCATGGCCCTAAGACGAGCAACTGATATCACTATAGCAACGAATTTTACTCTTTGTAGGTCCGAGTAAAATACTCCAAAGACCACTACAACATTCAAAATCAATAACCCTCTTTTGATATTCTCATCTCACTACAATATCACTCACTCTCTATTTTTCTCACAAACTATTTTCTTATACCTTGTCTGTGAAACATCACTCTTTCTTTCTCTCTTTGTTGGTGTGTAGAAATGAGAGTTGAAGCTCTCCTTTTATAGCCGAAGCCTCACTCTCTAAAGCCTACTATATTTGACAATTTGCCCACACTTTTCCTTCTTTTTCTTCAATGTTGACAATTCAACAAAGTTGGCTACCAACCCAAAGAAATTCAACAAAGTTGGCTACCAATCTAAAGAAATTCAACAAAGTTGGCTACCAAACCAAAGAAATTTTCCTTAGGCACATGCCTATTACTTTGGCTATTGAATGAGATGGAACCCATCAATCTCCCCCTCCAGTCTCATTCATCTAGAGGAGGTAGCATTGTCTTCTAGTTTGAGTGCATGCCGACAAGTTCTTTGCATAGCTCGAACTTGTCTCTTGGTACCACCTTGGTCAACATATCAGCAGGATTTTCACTCATGTGAATCTTTTTGACCTGTAAAGGTTCGTTCTCCATCTGCTCACGAATCCAATGATATCTTACATCTATATTATTTGTTCTTGCATGGTACATGGAGTTCTTGCTCAAGTCTATTGCACTTTGACTGTCACAATAGACGACATACTCCTTTTGATGCAATTCCAGCTCTTGAAGAAACCGCTTGAGCCATACCATCTCCTTGCCAGCTTTTATAGCGGCAATGTGCTCTACTTCAGTTGTTAAAAGTGCAACACACTTCTGCAATTTAGACTGCCATGATATAGCTCCCTTGAAAATGTAAACAAATATCTAGTAGTGGATTTTCTGTTATCAATGTCACTTGCCATATCAGCATCTGTATAGCCCTTCAAGATTGGATGAGATCCTCCAAAGCACAAATAATCTCCCGTGGTACCTCTCAGGTACCTGAGTATCCACTTGACTGCTTCCCAATGTTCCTTTCCAGGATTTTCAAGAAATCTGCTAACAACGCCAACTGCATGAGAAATATCAGGTCTGGTGCATACCATTGCATATATCAAGCTTCCAACTGCTGAAGAATAAGGAACTCTAGCCATGTTCCCTTTCTCCTCCACACTTGTAGGACACATCTTCTTGCTCAACTTTAGATGACTAGCAAGAGGTGTGCTGACTGGCTTAGCATTCTTCATGTTGAAGCGTTCCAGTACACGTTCAATGTACTTCTCCAGAGACAACCACAACTTTTTGCTTGTTCGCTCTCGAACTATCTTCATACCCAGAATTTGTTGTGCTGGGCCCAAGTCCTTCATGTCAAAAAACTTGGACAAATCTCCCTTCAACTTTGTGATCAGCCCCTTGTCTTTTCCTACAATTAACACGCCATCCACATAAAACAACAATATAATAAAGTTATTTTCAGAAAAACTTTTGAAGTATACACATGGATCAAAATATGTCTTTGTGTAAGTTTGACTTTTCATAAATGAGTCAAACTTCTTGTACCACTGCCTTGGTGTCTGCTTTAACCCATAAAGACTCTTATTCAGTTTGCACACCATGTGTTTCCTTTCAGCTACTTCAAATCCTTCTTGTTTCTCCATATAGATCTCATCTTCCAAATCCCCGTGAAGAAATGCAGTTTTCACGTCCAACTGCTCCACTTCAAGATCTAGGCTAGCTGTTAAGCTCAAGATTATTCGAATAGAAGTCATTTTGACAACAGGTGAGAAAATTTCGTCAAAATCAATACCTTTCTTCTACTCGAAGCCTTTTACCACTAATCGAGGTTTGTATCTGACCAGCTCGCCATTTCCATTTTTCTTGAGTTTAAAGACCCACTTACATTTGAGTGGTCTTTTACCCTTTGGAAGTTCAACCAGCTTGTACGTGCCATTTTTCTGCAAAGATTCCATCTCCTCTTGCATGGCTTTCATCCACTAGTTCTTTTCTGAATGGGACATCACCTCTTTAAGACTTTCTGGCTCCCCCTCATCACTGATGAGGACATACTCCGTGGAAGGGTACCTGCATGACTCTACCCTTGGCCTTTCTAATCTCTTCAGAGGTTGAAGTTGTCCTTCTCCCTGAGTGGGGTGATCCACTTGCTCGACATCATCATCAAGTTGCTCCCCCAGCTCAATAACCTCACCAGGTTGCTCCCCCTGCTCGGCAACCTCGTCGGTCGTACTTTCTGCACTTGTGGGATTGTTAGAAGTAGAAGGAATAGTAACAAGGTTAGGAATTATACCATTCTTGGCCTTCTCTAGCATATCATCAGCAGTTCCAACTTTACTCTCTCGGAAAACTACATCTCTGCTTCTGATGACCTTCTTCTTTATAAGATCCCACAATCTGTATCCGAATTCTTCATCTCCATATCCGATGAATATGCAAGGAACAGATTTATCATCCATCTTTGTTCTCTGCTCCTTTGGTACATGTGCAAAAGCTCTGCAACCGAACACCTTCACATGTGAGTAGGACACCTCCTTGTAGGTCCAAACTCTCTCTGGAATGTCAAACGCCAATGGAACTAATGGACTCCTATTGATCAGGTAACAGGTTGTCTGAACTGCTTCACCCCAGAATGACTTAGGCAGTTTAGCCATTCTAAGCATGCTTCTAACCTTCTCCACAATGGTGCGGTTCATCATTTCGGCTACGTCATTGTGTTGTGGTTCTAGGAACTGTCTTTTCATGTCTGATCCCATGGTTCGAACAATACTCTTCAAATTCCCTTGAAGTGTACTCACCTCCATTGTCACTTCGGAGACGCTTTAGCTTTTGGCCTGTCTTCCTTTCCATCATGGCATGAAACTTCTGGAAAACTTAAAACACCTGATTTTTGGTTTTCAAAATATAAACCCATAATTTTCGTGAAGCATCATCAATAAAAGTAACAAAGTATTTGTTACCGCCCATCGATTCAATTTCCATTGGACCACAAACATCAGAATATACCAAATCAAGTATATTCAATTTTCTTTCAGACGATGTCTGAAATGAGACTCTATGCTGCTTACCAAATAAACAGTAGTCACAGGGTTTTACCGTTGTACCTTTGGCATAAGAAATGAGAGATTTCTTGGCAAGAATCTGCAATCCCTTCTCGCTCATATGACCTATTCTTTTGTGCCACAAATCTGCAAAAATCTCATCCTGTGTCGCGTTCAATTCACCTTGGCATATTTCTGCATTTGTCCTGTACAATGTGCCATGAGCAACTCCCTTTGCAATCACCAATGATCCCTTGGTGAGTCTCCATTTTTGATTTGCAAAATAGTTCTTGTATCCATCTCGGTATAAAGCAATTCCCGAGATCAAGTTCATCCGCAAATCAGGTACATGTCGCACGTCATTTAGAACTAATGTGCATTCGACATTTGTCTTGATACAAATGTCACCAATCCTCGCAATCTTTGAGTAACTTGTGTTACCCATTCTCACAAGGCCGAAATCACCTGCTACATATCTGCAAAAAAAGATATCTTACCGGTGTGTCATGGTAAGATGTTGTTGTATCACCCACCTATTCTGACTCTGGACTTGATAAGTGCATGCATTCCTCTTCCTCGTTTATACAGAGGACAACATTATCATTGTGTTTCACCATGGCGCCTGTGTTGTCGTCATTCTTCTAGCCACTAGTTTCACCTTTGCCTTTCCTTGGATTTGGGCAATCTCTTTTGAAGTGACCTGGTTGTTCACAATTGTAGTAATTTCTAGCTCTTGATTTGGATCAGTTCTTAGACTTCCCACGAGCTCCGGATCTACCATAGTTGCTTGAACTCCTTTAATAACTCCTGCCTCTACCTTCTGTGATGAGAGCATGTCCTTGATTTTCAGGCTTCTTTCTCATCTTCTCATTGAGTTAAAAAGCCGATGTGACATCTTTCAACTCAATGGTAGTCTTACCGTGCAGGATGTTTGTTGCCAGATTATCGTACGAAGATGGCAACGAGTTCAACAACAAGATGGCTTTATCTTCTTCCTCGATTTTCACTCCGAGATTGGCGAGCTGTATGATTATTCCGTTAAACACATTTAAATGTGACAAAAAAATTGTACCTTCACCCATGTGTAGGGCATATAGCTACTTCTTTAGGTACAATTTATTTGTTAGCGTTTTGGACATGTATAGGCTTTCCAACCTTGCCCAAATGCCACGTGCGATGTCTTCATCAATGATGTTATTTACCATATCATCTGATAAGTGCAACCTGATTGCACTAGCAGCCCTTTCATCCAAGTCAGCCCAATCCTCAGCTTTCATGGTATCAGGCATTTTGGCAGCAGCATCTAGTACCTTGTGTAATCCTTGTTGGATGAGCATATCTCTCATCCTTCTTTGCCATGTGAGTAGGACACCTCCTTGTTGGTCCAAACTCTCTCTGGGATGTCAAACACCAATGGAACTAATGGACTCCTATTGATCAGGTAACAGGCTATTTGAACTGCTTCACCCCAGAATGACTTAGGCAGTTTAGCCATTCTGAGCATGCTTCTCACCTTCTCCACAATGGTGCAGTTCATCCTTTCGGCTACGCCATTGTGTTGTGGGGTTCTAGGAACTGTCTTTTCATGTCTGATCCCATGGTTCGAATAGTACTCTTCAAATTCCCTTGAAGTGTACTCACCTCTATTGTCACTTCGGAGACGCTTTAGCTTTTGGCCTGTCTTCCTTTCCACTATGGCATGAAACTTCTGGAAAACTTGAAACACCTGATTTTTGGTTTTCAAAATATAAACCTATAATTTTCGTGAAGCATCATCAATAAAAGTAACAAAATATTTGTTACCGCCCATCGATTCAATTTTCATTGGACCACAAACATCAGAATATACCAAATCAAGTATATTCAATTTTCTTTCAGACGATGTCTGAAATGAGACTCTATGCTGCTTACCAATGCTGCTTACCAAATAAATAGTAGTCACATGGTTTTACCGTTGTACCTTTGGCATAAGAAATGAGAGATTTCTTGGCAAGAATCTGCAATCCCTTCTCGCTCATATGACCCATTCTTTTGTGCTACAAATCTGCAGAAATCTCATCTTGTGTCGCGTTCAATTCACCTTGGCATATTTCTGCATTTGTCCTGTACAACGTGCCATGAGCAACTCCCTTTGTAATCACCAATGATCCCTTGGTGAGTCTCTATTTTTGATTTGCAAAATAGTTCTCGTATCCATCTCGGTCTAAAGCAATTCCCGAGATCAAGTTCTTCCGCAAAATCAGGTACATGTTGCAAGTCCTTTAGAACCAATGTGCATCCGACATTTGTCTTGATACAAATGTCACCAATCTCCGCAATCTTTGAGTAACTTGTGTTACCCATTCTCACAAGGCCGAAATCACCTGCTACATATCTGCAAAAAAAGATCTCTTACCGGTGTGGCATGGTAAGATGTTGCTGTATCAACCACCTATTCTGACTCTGGACCTGATAAGTGCATGCATTCCTCTTCCTCGTTTATACAGAGGACAACATTATCATTGTGTTGCACCATGGCGGCTGTGTTGTCGTCATTCTTCTGGCCACTAGTTTCACCTTTGCCTTTCCTTGGATTTGGGCAATCTCTTTTGAAGTGACCTGGTTGATCACAATTGTAGCAATTTCTAGCTCTTGATTTGGATCGATTCTTAGACTTCCCATGAGCTCCGGATCTACCATAGTTGCTCGAACTCCTTTGATAACTCCTGTCTCTACCTTCTGTGATGAGAGCATGTCCTTGATTTTCAGGCTTATTTCTCATCTTCTCATTGAGTAAAAGAGCCGATGTGACATCTTTCAACTCAATGGTAGTCTTACAGTGCAGGATGGTTGTTGCCAGATTATCGTACGAAGATGGCAACGAGTTCAACAACAAGATAGCTTTATCTTCTTCCTCGATTTTCACTCCGAGATTGGCGAGCTGTGTGATTAGTCCGTTAAACACATTTAAATGTGACAAAAAATTTGTACCTTCACCCATGTGCAGGGCGCATAGCTGCTTCTTTAGGTACAATTTATTTGTTAGCATTTTGGACATGTATAAGCTTTCCAACCTTGCCCAAATGCCACGTGCGGTGTCTTCATCAATGATGTTATTTACCATATCATCTGATAAGTGCAACCTGATTGCACTAGCAGCGCTTTCATCCAAGTCAGCCCAATCCTCAGCTTTCATGGTATCAGGCATTTTGGCAGCAGCATCTAGTACCTTGTGTAATCCTTGTTGGATGAGCATATCTCTCATCCTTCTTTGCCATGTTGAGAAACCGCTATCTCCGTTAAATGTTTCTACCTCTTACTTTACTCCGGATATTTTTGTTTGTCACCGAGTATAGTACTACCGACAGTCAATAGCATTTTTGTGAATGAGCAAAACCCATGCTCTGATACCAATTGTTGGAAATAAACCCCATAAAAAATAATATTCACAGTAATAAAAGCGGAATAATCACGTAGCACCGAGATACGATAATTAGCAAGAAAAAGAGTGACAGCATGTCACGACCCGAAATTCCCACCTTCGGACCGTGATGGCGCCTAACATTTCACTTGCTAGGCAAGCCAACGTTAGAATAATATTATCCATTTTTTTAAAAACAATTTTAAATTTATTAATAACAAGGAAACAAATGCGGAAGCAAAGTTTGAAATATAGTGAAATAATCCATCAAACAACGATGTCTAAATACCATCCCAGAATTGGTGTCACAAGTGCACGAGCTTCTAGAATAAATATAAATAAAGGTCTAAATAATATAAAGTTGTCTGGAAATAAACACACAGCTAAAGCACAATAGACGGGGACTTCAAAACTGCGGACGCCATACAGTTATACCTCAAGTCTCCTCTGATAGCTGATATCCGAGCAAGTCTATGGTACGCCGCTGGGATCAACTCCAAAATCTGCACAAGAAGTGCAGAGTGTAGTATCAGTACAACTGACCCCATGAACTGGTAAGTGCTGAGCCTAACCTCGATGAAGTAGTGACGAGGCTAAGGCGGTTCACTTACATTAACCTGTACGCAATATTGATAATAACAACAAATAATATAAATAAAACAGGTAACTCATTTATAATAATTGAAACCAACCCAGCAGTCATAATCCATTATTATTTCAACCAATTCTGTTACAGCGTGTAACCCGCTCTCACAATATATTCACATTTAATTCTGTCACGGCGAGCAATCCGATCCTCCAATATTGACTTTTAATAAGTCTGTTGCGGCGTGCAACCCGATCCTCCAATATTGACTTTTAATAAGTCTGTTGCAGCGTGCAACCCGATCCTCCAATATATTCATTATAATCAATCATGTTGCGGTGTGCAACCCGCTCCTCCAACATTTTCATTTACCAATTCTTATAGAAGAAATTTTTCCAATAAAGGTAACAATTAATATAAAATTACGAGACAACAAACATACAATAATTATGGTTTAATTATGAAGCAAACAATGACAAATAGCAAATTATTATGGAAATCAGAGAGCAATTAGGCAGTTTAATATTTATTATGCTAAATGTCAAATAACAATTAAGGCACATAATTCAAATAGCATATAACAATTAATGCAGGAATTTAAGAATTTATATTTGCAAAGAATAAGAGAGAAACAATTATTATAATAATTAATTTATGATTAAAAATAATTTATGATTTTTTAAGTAAGTAGGCAAACAATTAATTTGATGACGTATAGACACTCGTCACCTCGCCTATACGTCGTTTACATGCAATTCACATAACAAACAATTTAAGGGTTCTATTCCTCAAGTCAAGGTTAACCCCGACACTTACCTCGCTTTGCAAATTCCAATCAATTATTCAACCACATCTTTTCCTTTTAAATTTGCCTCCAAAAGCTTCAAATCTATTCACAAATAATTCAATATATTCAATACTAATCATAGGAATTAATTCCATATGAATTTATAAATTTTCCGGATAAAAATCCGAAATTCATTAAAATATTCGGCAATGGGACCCACGTCTCAAATCCCAAAAACACTCACAAAATCCGAACACCTGTTCCGATACGAGTTCAACCATACCAAATTTGTCCAATTCCGATATCAAATGGACCTTCAAATCTAAATTTTTCGTTTTTGGAAAGTTTTACAAAAATTCCAATTTCTTCCATCTAAATCCGAAATAAATGATGAATATAGACATGGATTTGTGAAATGTAATCACTTTATGATAAAGAACACTTACCCAGTTCAAAGTCGTGAAAATCCCCCCTTGAAATCGCCCAAATCTGAGACTCAAAACTCAAAAATGAGTAAAAATGGCTAAGACCCGATTTTATGTATTCTGCCCAGCATTTTCGCATCTGCGGTGCCTGGGCTCGCACATGCGAGCTCGCAACTGCGAGAAAAATCTCGCATCTGCAAAAAGGGACTGCCAGGCGAGGTTCCGCATCTGCGGACAAAATGTTACACCTGCGACGTTCGCTTCTGTGCAAAAGGGCCGCACCTGCGAAGACCGCATCTGCGATGGAAGGCTCGCTTCTGCGAGCTAGCACCTGCGGTCAAAATTCCGCAGGTGCGATTATACCAGAACCCAAATTTCAGATTTTTGCTTAAGTCCAATTCTTGTTCCGATTTCAATCCATTTCACTCTCGGGGTACTCGGGACCCCGCTCGAATATTCCAACAAGTCCCGTAACATAATACGGACTGACTTGGGGTCTAAAATCACATCAAGCACACTGAAATTACAATTCACACCCCGATTCGAACTTTGAGTTTTAAACTTTCAATTTGCAAATCTCGTGCCAAAACATATTAAATGAATCCGGAATGACTTCAAATTTGGCACACAAGTCATAAATGACATAACAGAGCTGTTCAAATTTCCAGAATCGGATTCCGGCTCCGATATCAAAAAGTCAACCCCATGGTCAAACTTGAAATATTTAGCCTTTAAATTGCTAGTTCCGTTAAATGGTCATAACTTGAGCTAGGGACCTCCAAATTAAATTCCGGGCATACGCCCAAGTCCCAAATCACGATACGGAGCTACTGGAATTTTCAAAACACTAATCCGGATCCGTTTGCTCAAAATGTTGACCAAAGTCAACTTAGTTGAGTTTTAAAGCTCTATTTCCCATTTTAATCCATTTTTCACATGAAAACTTTCCGAAAAATTTTACGGATTGCGCACGCAAGTCGAGAAATAATAAATGGTGCTTTTTGAGGTCTTAGAACACAGAATTACTTATTAAATTTAAAGATGACATTTTGGGTCATCACATTCTCCACCTCTAAAATAAACGTTCGTCCTCGAACGGAGTTAGAAAAAGTACCTGAGCTGGAGAAAGGTATGGATATTTACTCCGCATGCCCGAATCGGACTCCCAGGTATATGCCTCTACCGGCTGACCTCTCCATTGCACCCGAACTGAAGGATAACTCTTTGACCTCAACTGTCGGACCTGCCGGGCTAGAATAGCCACCGGCTCCTCCTCGTAAGTCAAATCTTTGTCCAATTGGACTGAGCTGAAATCTAACACATGGGACGGATCACCATGATATTTCCGGAGTATAGACACATGGAACACCGGATGAACCGCTGATAAACTAGGTGGTAATGCAAGCATGTAGGCTAATTCACCCACCCTTTCAAGAATTTCAAAGGGTCCGATATACCTAGGGCTCAACTTGCCCTTCTTTCCGAACCTCATTACACCTTTCATAGGTGAAACCCGGAGCAATATTCGTTCTCCAACCATGAATGCAATATCACGAACTTTACGGTCGGCATAACTCTTTTGCTTAGACTGAGCTGTGCGAAGTCGATCCTGAATAATCTTGACCTTATCCAAGGCATCCTGTACCAAATCGGTACCCAACAACAGAGCCTCTCCCTGTTCAAACCAACCAACTGGTGATCGGCATCGCCTTCCGTATAATGCCTCATATGGAGCCATCTGAATACTCGACTGGTAGCTATTATTATAAGCAAACTCTGCAAGTGGCAAGAATTGATCCCAAGAACCTCCAAAGTCTATAACACAAGCGCGGAGCATATCTTCCAATATCTGAATAGTGCGCTCTGACTTTCCATCTGTCTGTGGATGAAATGTTGTACTCAACTCCACCTGCGTGCCTAACTCACACTGTATATCCCTCCAAAAATATGAGGTAAATTGCGTACCTCGATCTGAAATAATAGATACGGGCACACCGTGAAGGCGGACAATCTCACGAATATAAATTTCAGCTAACCTTTCTGAAGAATAGGTAACTGCCACTGGAATGAAATGGGCTGACTTGGTCAACCTGTCCACAATGACCCAAACTGCGTCAAATTTTCTCTGAGTCTGTGGGAGCCCAACAACAAAATCCATAGTGATACGCTCCCACTTCACTCAGGAATTTCTAACTTCTGAAGCAAACCACCAGGTCTCTGATGCTCGTACTTAACTTGCTGACAATTCAGACACCGAGCTACATGTGCAACTATATCCCTTTTCATTCTCCTCCACCAATAATGTTTGCCGCAAATCTTGATACATTTTAGCGGTACCTGGATGAATAGAATACCTGGAACTGTGTGCCTCTTCGAGAATTAATTCACGAAGCCCATCAACATTAAGCACACAAATACGGCCCTGCATTCACAGAACTCCATCTTCCCCCCACAACAACCTGTTTAGCATCATCGTGCTGCACCGTGTCCATAAGGACAAGTAAATGAGGATCATCATACTGCCTCTCTCTGATGCGCTCATATAAAGAAGACCTAGCGACTGTACAAGCTAGAACCCGACTGGGTTCTAAAATATCTAACCTCACGAACTAATTAGCCAAAGTCTGAACATCTGCAGCTAATGGCCTCTCACCAACCGGAATATACGCAAGACTGCCCATACTCACAGCCTTTCTACTCAAAGCATCGGCCACCACAGTGGCCTTTCCGGGGTGATACAAAATGGTGATATCATAGTCTTTCAACAACTCCAACCATCTTCTCTGCCACAAATTAAGATCTTTTTGTTTGAACAGATACTGAAGGCTACGATGATCAGTAAATACCTCACATGAGACACCGTAGAGGTAATGCCTCCAAATCTTCAGCGCATGAATAATGGCTGCCAATTCTAAGTCATGAACAGGATAATTCTTCTCGTGAACTTTCAATTGCCACGACGCATATGCAATTACCTTTCCATTTTGCATTAATACTGCACCAAGCCCAATGTGAGATGTGTCATAATATACCGTATACGATCCTGAACCTGTGGGTAATACCAATACTGGCGCCGTAGTCAAAGCGATCTTGAGCTTCTGAAAGCTCAACTCACACTCGTCCGACCATCTGAATGGAACACCCTTCTAGGTTAGTCTGGTCAATGTGCTTGCTATAGATGAAAATCCTTCCACGAACCGATGATAATAACCTGCCAAACCCAGGAAACTCCGGATCTCTGTAACCGAAGTAGGTCTAGGCCAATTCTGAACAGCCTCAATCTTCTTAGGATCCACCTTTATGCCTTCTGCCGATACAACATGTCCCAAAATGGCAACTGAGTCTAACCAAAACTCACATTTTAAAATTTTGGCATATAACTGATTATTCTTCGAAGATGCTGCTCATGCTCCTATCGACTGCTGGAGTAAATCAAGATATCATCAATGAATACAACCACAAAAGAATCTAAATAGGGCTTGAACACCCGATTCATCAAATCCATAAATGCTGCTGGAGCATTTGTCAACCCAAATGACATCACTAGGAACTCGTAATGCCCATACCGAGTCTGAAAAGTTATCTTAGGGACATCGGATGCCCTAATCTTCAACTGATGGTAACCAGATCTCAAATCAATTTTCGAAAATACCTTGGCACCCTGAAGCTGATCAAATAAGTCATCAATTCTTGGCAGTGGATATTTGTTTTTGATAGTGGCCTTGTTCAACTGCCGATAATCTATACACATCCGCATAGAGCCATCTTTCTTCTTTACAAATAATACTGGTGCACCCCAGGGCGAGACACTGGGTCTAATGAATCCTTGATCAAGCAAGTCTTGTATCTGCTCTTTCAATTCTTTCAACTCTGGCGGGGCCATACGATATGGTGGAATAGAAATGGGCTGAGTGCCCGGAGCCAAATCAATACAGAAGTCAATATCTCTGTCGGGTGGCATCCCTGGCAGATCTGCAGGAAATACTTCTGAAAATTCATGAACAACTGGTACTGAGTCCATAGAAGGGACATCTGCACTGGGATCGCGAATATAAGATAAATAGGCTAAACACCCTTTCTCTACCATACGCCGAGCTTTCATATAAGAAATAACCCTGCTGGCAGAATGGCCAGGAATTCCTTTCCACTCTAATCGAGGTAACCCCGGCATAGCTAGGGTCACTGTATTGGCATGACAGTCCAATATAGCATGATAAAGAGACAGCCAATCCATACCCAAAATGACATCAAAATCTACCATATCAAGAAATAGAAGATCCATACTAGTTTCAAGATTACCAATAGTAACCACACACGAACGGTAGACATGATCTACTACCACAGAGTCTCCCACCGGTGTAGATACACACACAGAAACACTCAGAGAATCACAAGGCACAACTAAATATGAAGCAAAATAGGAGGACACATAGGAATAAGTAGATCCTGGATCAAATAGAACTGAAGCATCTTTATGAAAAACTGGAATAATACATGTGATCACAGCATCAGATGACTCGGCCTCAGGCCTAGCTGGAAAAGCATAAAATCGTGGGCCCCACCACTCTAAACTGCATATCTGGGACGGCCTCTAACGGTCTGACCTCCACCTCTAATGGCCTGACCTCCACCTCTAATGGCCTAACCTCCACCTCTAACTGCCTGACCCCTACATCTAGCTGGCTGAGCAGGCTGTGAAGCAACCGGTGCCGGTATGATGGCACGAGAATCTTTCCGAGATCTGTTACTCACCAATCTAGGGCAATACCTCCTGATGTGACCAATGTTCCCACACTCATAACACCCATTCTGATGTCGTGGCTGCTGAAGCTGAAGCTGACCCAGATGGGTCGGATAACCACTGTAGTAACTCTGGAGTGGTGGTGCATTGATAAGAGCTGAATGTGCACTGAATATTGGCTGCCCAGAGTAAGGCATAATATGACCGTGACTCCCTGAAGCACCGGGAGATACATGAAGTGCTGAATGAAATGGTCTGGGAGGATGACCCCTACCAAAATTACCCCGGCCTCCAGACGAGGCACCACTGTAACCACCGAACTAACGAGGCCTATTATCGGACCTCTGCCCTCTTTCCTGTGTAAGAGCCATCTCGATCCTCCTTGCTATATTAGCAGCCGCCTGAAAAGAAATCTTACTTCCGGTCTCCTTGGCCATCTGAAGTCTGATACGGTGAGTGAGTCCCTCAATGAACCTCCTCACTCTCTCTCCCTCTGTAGGTAGTAAAAGGATAGCATGGCGGGCCAAATGCACAAAACGGGACTTATACTGAGTAACAGTCATACTGCCCTGCTGTAGACACTCAAATTGCTTGCGGAATTCCTCTCTTAGTGTGATAGGGAGGAACTTCTCCAGAAATAGCTGAAAGAACTGCTCCCAGGTAAGTGTAGGTGATCCGACTGGTCGGGTCAATGTATAATCTCTCCACCACCTCTTGGCGGAACCCGTCATCTGGAATATAGCAAAATCAACTCCATTGGTCTCAACTATACCCATGTTTCGCAGCACCTCGTGGCAGCGTTCAAGATAATATTGTGGGTCCTCAGAAAGTGTACCACTGAAGTGAACTAGAAAGAGCTTAGTAAACTTATCCAGTCTCAATAAGGCCTCAAAAGACATGGCGGGCCTATCACCAGTCTGTGCCGCAACAACTGGCTGAACTACCCCAACTGGCGGGGCTGCTGGAGCCTGATTCTAGGGAGCCATCTACTCCGGAGCAGGAGTAGTGGGATTTTGTGCTCCTCCCCCAGCCTGTGAGATGGCTGGTGCTACTAGAAATGTATCATTCTGGGCCACACCCTCCATAAGACTCACCAATCGGACTAGAGCGTCCTGAAGCACTGGAGTGGCTATGAATCCTTCCGGGACCTGAACTGGTCGAACTGGTACATTCTGAACTGGGACCTCCTCCTGAAGGTCTACCTGAGATTCTACAATAGGTGCAGCTGCTCGAGCTCTGGACTAAGCTCTACCTCGGCCTCTGCCTCGACCTCTAGCACGACCTCGGCCTCGACCTCTACCCCTGGCCATAGTTTCCACCGGGGGTTCTGGTCCCTGTCTATCGGTAGAGGTATTACGTGTTCTCATCATCTGCGAGAGAATAAGAGTAGAATGGTTCAATCATCGATGATAGAATAAAATCGCACGATAGAATAAGAAAGAAGTGATATTGTTCCTAAACTTCATAGCCTCTGAGAGATAAGTACAGACGTCTCCGTACCGATCCTTCAGACTCTACTAAGCTTGCTCGTGACTCGTGAGACCTATGTAACCTAGTGCTCTGATACCAACTGTCACGACCCGAAATTTCCACCTTCGGACCGTGATGGCGCCTAATATTTCACTTGCTAGGCAAGCCAACGTTAGAATAATATTATCCATTTTTTTAAAACAATTTTAAATTTATTAATAACAAGGAAACAAATGCGGAAGCAAAGTTTGAAATATAGTGAAATAATCCATCAAACAACGGTATCTAAATACCATTCCAGAATTGGTGTCACAAGTGCACGAGCTTCTAGAATAAATATAAATAAAGGTCTGAATAATATAAAGCTGTCTGGAAATAAACACACAGCTAAAGCACAATAGACGGGGACTTCAAAACTGCGGACGCCATGTAGTTATACCTCAAGTCTCCTCTGATAGCTGAAATCCGAGCAAGTCTATGGTACGCCGCTGGGACCAACTCCAAAATCTGCACAAGAAGTGCAGAGTGTAGTATCAGTACAACCGACCCCATGAACTGGTAAGTACTGAGCCTAACCTCGACGAAGTAGTGACGAGGCTAAGGCGGTTCACTTACATTAACCTGTACGCAATATTGATAATAACAACAAATAATATAAATAAAATAGGTAACTCATTTATAATAATTGAAACCAACCAAGCAGTCATAATCCATTATTATTTCAACCAATTCTGTTGCAGCATGCAACCCGCTCTCACAATATATTCACATTCAATTCCGTCGCGGCGTGCAATCCGATCCTCCAATATTGACTTTTAATAAGTCTGTTGCGGCGTGCAATCCGATCCTCCAATATTGACTTTTAATAAGTCTGTTGCGGCGTGTAACCCGATCCTCCAATATTGACTTTTAAAAAGTCTGTTGCGGCGTGCAACCCGATCCTCCAATATTGACTTTTAATAAGTCTGTTGCGGCGTGCAACCCGATCCTCCAATATATTCATTATAATCAATCATGTTGCGTCGTGCAACCCGCTCCTCCAACATTTTCATTTGCCAATTCTTATAGAAGAAATTTTCCCAAAAAAGGTAACAATTAATATAAAATTATGAGACAACAAACATACAATAATTATGGTTTAATTATGAAGCAAACAATGACAAATAGCAAATTATTATGGAAATCAGGGAGCAATTAGGCAGTTTAATATTTATTATGCTAAATATCAAATAACAATTAAGGCACATAATTCAAATAGCATGTAACAATTAATGCAGGAATTTAAGAATTTATATTTGCAAAGAATAAGAGAGAAACAATTATTATAATAATTAATTTATGATTAAAAATAATTTATGATTTTTCAAGTAAGCAGGCAAACAATTAATTTGACGACGTATAGACACTCGTCACCTCGCCTATACGTCGTTTACATGCAATTCACATAACAAACAATTTAAGGGTTCTATTCCCTCAAGTCAAGGTTAACCCCGACACTTACCTCGCTTTGCAAATTCCAATCAATTATTCAACCGCAACTTTTCCTTTTATATTTGCCTCCGAAAGCTTCAAATCTATTCACAAATAATTCAATATATTCAATACTAATCATAGAAATTAATTCCATATGAATTTATAAATTTTCCGGATAAAAATACGAAATTCATTAAAATATTCGGCAATGGGACCCACGTCTCAAATACCAGAAAAACTTGCGAAATCCGAATACCCGTTCCGATACGAGTTCAACCATACCAAATTTGTCCAATTCCGATATCAAATGGACCTTCAAATCTAAATTTTTTATTTTTGGAAAGTTTTACAAAAAATCCAATTTCTTCCATCTAAATCCGAAATAAATGATGAATATAGACATGGATTTGTGAAATATAATCACTTTATGATAAAGAACACTTACCCAGTTCAAAGTCGTAAAAATCCCCCCTTTAAATCGCCCAAATTCGAGACTCAAAACTCAAAAATGAGTAAAAATGGTTAAGACCCGATTTTATGTATTCTGCCTAGCATTTTCACATCTGCGGTGCCTGGGCTCGCCCATGCTAGCTCGCATCTGCTAAAAGGGGCTGCCAGGCGAGGTTCCGCATTTAGCGGACAAAATATCGCACATGCGACGTCCGCTTCTGCGCAAAAGGGCCGCACCTGCGAATGCCGCATCTGCGATGGAAGGCTCGCTTTTGCGAGCTCGCACCTGCGGTCAAAATTCCGCAGGTTCGATTATACCAGAACCCAAATTTCAGATTTTTTTGCTTAAGTCCAATTCTTATTCCGATTTTAATCCGTTTCACTCTCGGGGTACTCGGGACCCCGCTCGAATATACCAACAAGTCCCGTAACATAATACGGACTGACTCAGGGTCTAAAATCACATCAAGCACACTGAAATTACAATTTATACCCCGATTCGAACTTTGAGTTTTAAACTTTTATTTTACAAATCTCGTGCCAAAACATATTAAATGAATTTGGAATGACTTCAAATTTGGCACACAAGTCATAAATGACATAACAGAGCTGTTCAAATTTCCAGAATCGGATTCCGGCTCAGATATCAAAAAGTCAACCCCGTGGTCAAACTTGGAATATTTAGCCTTTAAATTGCTAGTTCCGTTAAATGGTCATAACTTGAGCTAGGGACCTCCAAATTAAATTCCGGGCATACGCCCAAGTCCCAAATCACGATACGGAGCTACCAGAAGTTTCAAAATACTGATCCGGATCTGTTTGCTCAAAATATTGACCAAAGTCAACTTAGTTGAGTTTTAAAGCTCTATTTCCCATTTTAATCCATTTTTGACATGAAAACTTTTCGAACCCATAACTTAGCTATAGATGAAGGAATTGAACTTGCACCAGTACGAGCAGCAAAGTACCTCAAATGAATTAGCAATTGTATTTCACTCGGAAAAGTATCGCCAATATTGAAAGTGTCCGAAATAAACCCCCTACAAAAATAATATTCACAGTAATAAAAGCGGAATAATCACGTACCACCGAGATATGGTAATTAGTAAGAAAAAGAGTGACAACGACACCAAATATTTTACGTGAAAAACCCTTTGAATAAGGGAAAAAACCACGGCCCCGAGACAAGCAACTGATATCACTATAGCAAGAAATTTTATTCTTCGTAGGTCCGAGTAAAATACTCCAAAGACCACTACAACACTCAAAATCAATAACCCTCTTTTAATATTCGCATCTCACTACAATATCGCTCACTCTCTATTTTTCTCACATACTATTTTCTTATACCTTGTCTGTGAAACATCGCTCTTTCTTTCTCTCTTTGTTGGTGTGTAGAAATGAGAGTTGAAGCTCTCCTTTTATAGCCGAAGCCTCACTCTCTAAAGCCTACTATATTTGATAATTTGCACACACTTTTCCTTCTTTTTCTTCAATGTTGACAATTCAACAAAGTTGGCTACCAACCCAAAGAAATTCAACAAAGTTGGCTACCAAACCAAAGAAATTCAACAAAGTTGGCTACCAAACCAAAGAAATTTTCCTTAGGCACATGCCTATTACTTTGGCTATTGAATGAGATGGAACCCATCAATCTCCCCCTCCAGTCTCATTCATCTAGAGGAGGTGGCATTGTCTTCTAGTTTGAGTGCATGCCGACAAGTTCTTTGCATAGCTCGAACTTGTCTCTTGGTACCACCTTGGTCAACATATCAGCAGGATTTTCACTCATGTGAATATTTTTGACCTGTAAAGATTCATTCTCCACCGGCTCATGAATCCAATTATATCTTACATCTATATTATTTGTTCTTGCATGGTACACGGAGTTCTTGCTCAAGTCTATTGCACTTTGACTGTCACAATAGACGACATACTCCTTTTGATGCAATTCCAGCTCTTGAAGAAACCGCTTGAGCCATACCATCTCCTTGCCAGCTCTTGTAGTGGCAATGTGCTCTACTTCAGTTGTTGAAAGTGCAACACACTTCTGCAATTTAGACTGTCATGATATAGCTCCCCCTGAAAATATAAACAAATATCTAGTAGTGGATTTTCTGTTATCAATGTCACTTGCCATATCAGCATCTGTATAGCCTTTCAAGATTGGATGAGATCCTCCAAAGCACAAACAATCTCCCATGGTACCTCTCAGGTACCTGAGTATCCACTTGACTGTTTCCCAATGTTCCTTTCCAGAATTTTCAAGAAATCTGCTAACAACGCCAACTGCATGAGAAATATCAGGTCTGGTGCATACCATTGCATACATCAAGCTTCCAACTGCTAAAGAATAAGGAACTCTAGCCATGTTCCCTTTCTCCTCTATACTTGTAGGACACATCTTCTTGCTCAACTTTAGATGACTAGCAAGAGGTGTGCTGACTGGCTTAACATTCTTCATGTTGAAGCGTTCCAGTACACGTTCAATGTACTTCTCCAGAGACAACCACAACTTTCTGCTTGTTCGCTCTTGAACTATCTTCATACCCAGAATTTATTGTGCTGGGCCCAAGTCCTTCTTATCAAAAGACTTGGACAAATCTCCCTTCAACTTTGTGATCAGCCCCTTGTCTTTTCCTACAATTAACATGTCATCCACATACAACAACAATATAATAAAGTTATTTTCAGAAAATCTTTTGAAGTATACACATGGATCAAAATATGTATTTGTGTAAGTTTGACTTTTCATAAATGAGTCAAACTTCTTGTACCACTGCCTTGGTGCCTGCTTCAACCCATAAAGACTCTTATTCAGTTTGCACACCATGTGTTTCCTTTCAGCTACTTCAAATCCTTCTAGTTTCTCCATATAGATCTCATCTTCCAAATCTCCGTGAAGAAATGCAGTTTTCACGTCCAACTGCTCTACTTTAAGATCTAGGCTAGCTGCTAAGCTCAAGATTATTCGAATAGAAGTCATTTTGACAACAGGTGAGAAAATTTCGTCAAAATCAATACCTTTCTTCTGCTCGAAGCCTTTTACCACTAATCAAGGTTTGTATCTAACCAGTTCGCCATTTCCATTTTTCTTGAGTTTAAAGACCCACTTACATTTGAGTGGTCTTTTACCCTTTGTAAGTTCAACCAGCTTGTACGTGCCATTTTTCTGCAAAGATTACATCTCCTCTTGCATGGCTTTCATCCACTGGTTCTTTTTTGGATGGGACATCACCTCCTTAAGACTTTCTGGCTCCCCCTCATCACTGATAAGGACATACTCCGTGGAAGGGTACCTGCATGACTCTACCCTTGGCCTTTCTGATCTCCTCAGAGGTTGAGGTTGTCCTTCTCCCTGAGTGGGGTGATCCACTTGCTCGACATCATCATCAAGTTGCTCCCCCTGCTCAATAACCTCACCAGGTTTCTCCCCCTGCTCGGCAACCTCGCCGGTCATACTTTCTGCACTTGTGGGTTTGTTAGAAGTAGAAGGAATAGCAACAAGGTTAGGAATTATACCATTCTTGACCTTCTCTAGCATATCATCAGCAGTTCCAACTTCACTCTCTCGGAAAAATACATCTCTGTTTCTGATGACCTTCTTCTTTATAGGATCCCACAATCTGTATCCGAATTCTTCATCTCCATATCCGATGAATATGCAAGGAACAGATTTATCATCCATCTTTGTTCTCTGCTCCTTTGGTACATGTGCAAAAGCTCTTCAACCGAACACCTTCACATGTGAGTAGGACACCTCCTTGTAGGTCCAAACTCTCTCTGGAATGTCAAACGCCAATGGAACTAATGGACTCCTATTGATCAGGTAACAGGTTGTCTGAACTGCTTCACCCCAGAATGACTTAGGCAGTTTAGCCATTCTAAGCATGCTTCTAACCTTCTCCACAATGGTGCGGTTCATCATTTCGGCTACGTCATTGTGTTGTGGTTCTAGGAACTATCTTTTCATGTCTGATCCCATGGTTCGAACAATACTCTTCAAATTCCCTTGAAGTGTACTCACCTCCATTGTCACTTCGGAGACGCTTTAGCTTTTGGCCTGTCTTTCTTTCCATCATGGCATGAAACTTCTGGAAAACTTGAAACACCTGATTTTTGGTTTTCAAAATATAAACCCATAATTTTCGTGAAGCATCATCAATAAAAGTAACAAAGTATTTGTTACCGCCCATCGATTCAATTTCCATTGGACCACAAACATCAGAATATACCAAATCAAGTATATTCAATTTTCTTTCAGACGATGTCTGAAATGAGACTCTATGCTGCTTACCAAATAAACAGTAGTCACAGGGTTTTACCGTTGTACCTTTGGCATAAGAAATGAGAGATTTCTTGGCAAGAATCTGCAATCCCTTCTCGCTCATATGACCTATTCTTTTGTGCCACAAATCTGCAAAAATCTCATCCTGTGTCGCGTTCAATTCACCTTGGCATATTTCTGCATTTGTCCTGTACAACGTGCCATGAGCAACTCCCTTTGCAATCACCAATGATCCCTTGGTGAGTCTCCATTTTTGATTTGCAAAATAGTTCTTGTATCCATCTCGGTATAAAGCAATTCCCGAGATCAAGTTCATCCGCAAATCAGGTACATGTCGCACGTCATTTAGAACTAATGTGCATTCGACATTTGTCTTGATACAAATGTCACCAATCCTCGCAATCTTTGAGTAACTTGTGCTACCCATTCTCACAAGGCCGAAATCACCTGCTACATATCTGCAAAAAAAGATATCTTACCGGTGTGTCATGGTAAGATGTTGTTGTATCACCCACCTATTCTGACTCTGGACTTGATAAGTGCATGCATTCCTCTTCCTCGTTTATACAGAGGACAACATTATCATTGTGTTTCACCATGGCGCCTGTGTTGTCGTCATTCTTCTAGCCACTAGTTTCACCTTTGCCTTTCCTTGGATTTGGGCAATCTCTTTTGAAGTGACCTGGTTGTTCACAATTGTAGTAATTTCTAGCTCTTGATTTGGATCAGTTCTTAGACTTCCCACGAGCTCCGGATCTACCATAGTTGCTTGAACTCCTTTAATAACTCCTGCCTCTACCTTCTGTGATGAGAGCATGTCCTTGATTTTCAGGCTTCTTTCTCATCTTCTCATTGAGTTAAAAAGCCGATGTGACATCTTTCAACTCAATGGTAGTCTTACCGTGCAGGATGTTTGTTGCCAGATTATCGTACGAAGATGGCAACGAGTTCAACAACAAGATGGCTTTATCTTCTTCCTCGATTTTCACTCCGAGATTGGCGAGTTGTATGATTATTCCGTTAAACACATTTAAATGTGACAAAAAAATTGTACCTTCACCCATGTGTAGGGCATATAGCTACTTCTTTAGGTACAATTTATTTGTTAGCGTTTTGGACATATATAGGCTTTCCAACCTTGCCCAAATGCCACGTGCGATGTCTTCATCAATGATGTTATTTACCATATCATCTGATAAGTGCAACCTGATTGCACTAGCAGCCCTTTCATCCAAGTCAGCCCAATCCTCAGCTTTCATGGTATCAGGCATTTTGGCAGCAGCATCTAGTACCTTGTGTAATCCTTGTTGGATGAGCATATCTCTCATCCTTCTTTGCCATGTTGAGAAACCGCTATCTCCGTTAAATATTTCTACCTCTTACTTTACTCCGGATATTTTTGTTTGTCACCGAGTATAGTACTACCGACAGTCAATATCATTTTTGTGAACGAGCAAAACCCGTGCTCTGATACCAATTGTTGAAAATAAACCCCATAAAAAAATAATATTCACAGTAATAAAAGCGAAATAATCACGTAGCACCAAGATACGATAATTAGCAAGAAAAAGAGTGACAACGATACCAAGATGTTTACGTGAAAAATCCTTTGAATAAGGAAAACACTATGGCCCCGAGACGAGCAACTGATATCACTATCTCCGTTAAATATTTCTACCTCATACATTACTCCGGACATTTTTATTTTTCACCGCGTATAGTACTACCGACAGTGAATAGTATTTTTGTGAACGAGCAGAACCTGTGCTCTGATACCAGTTATTGGGAATAAACCCCATACAAAAATAATATTCACAGTAATAAAAGCGGAATAATCACGTAGCACCAAGATACGATAATTAGCAAGAAAAAGAGTGACAACGACACCAAGATGTTTACGTGGAAAACCCTTTGAATAAGGAAAACACTATGGCCCCGAGACGAGCAACTGATATCACTATAGCAAGGAATTTTATGCTTTGTAGGTCCGAGTAAAATACTCCAAAGACTACTACAACACTCAAAAGAAATAACCCTCTATTTTTCTCACAGACTATTTTCTTATACCTTGTCTATGAAACCTTACTCTTTCTTTCTCTCTTTGTTGGTGTGTAGAAATGAGAGTTAGAAGCTCTCCTTTTATAGCTTAAGCCTCACTCTTTAAAGCCTACTATATTTGATAATTTGCACACACTTTTCCTTCTTTTTCTTCAATATTGATAATTCAATAAAGTTGGCTACCAACCCAAAGAAATTCAACAAATTTGACTACCAAACCAAAGAAATTCAACAAAGTTGGCTACCAAATCAAAGAAATTTTTCTTAGGTACATGCCTATTACTTTGGCTATTGAATGAGATGGAACCCATCAGAAAGATTCCAAATCCAACACTTTAACGAGTTTGAAACTGTCAAAAATGAAGTGTATATTATGCGGCCATAATAAGTTATCCGGATCAATCACATTGAGTACTAAGGAGCGGACATTTGAATGAGATGGCTGCCACTGATCAATATGATCCTCAGAAGAATGAATAAACAGTATATATTCCTTAGGCTTTCCAAGAAATGTGTCCTCTACACAGAATCTGATTAAAGAAAAAAGATGAAAATGAGTAGGGATAAACATAATATTTGAGACAAGGGACACGTCATTGCGCGTACCCAGAAACTAGTATAATAAAATTAGTGCAATTATTTGTACCCATTTATCCAAAGAAGGAAATTCTCTTGTTTGGCCTTTTCTAAGCAGAATTTGTGCAACAGATCATGAATGCGGCATGTTTTCACCTTGCCATTGGGTTTCTTCTCCACGTCCATCACTAAATTTCTACTAATAAGATATTCCAAGAAACCTTGTGCAGCATCTTCTGGTCCTTTATTTGCTTGTACAAAATCCTCAGCAAGCCACAACCGAGTCAATTTTGAGACATGAATATTCTTGCCCTTCAAAAATCCTCCAAAATAGAGAAAACAAGGCTTCAGCTGGTGTGGTAAATTCTTGTAACTGAATCCAATCATAGACATGCTCTCTTTCAAGCAATCAATGTTCTGCGAACCTAGAATTTCTTCAATTTCTTTCCACAATTCTGCTTTTTTCTTTTTCTCTTACAAAATAAAATTTTAGAAAGTGCAAGTTGTTGAAATAAATAATATTAATGATATTTAGATAGATCAATAAAGAAAAAAGTCATGCCATACAAAATTTTCAGAAATATAATGCAAACACTAATAGGATAAATTTTAAATAAATTATTAATATAAAATATAAATTCAAACATCACATACATTTAGATCGATTTTGATCAACCTGTAGCTTCTTCCTTTGAGTCCCAAAAGAATTTCATAATCAACTTGAATACGAAGAATATATTCTATCATTGATTTATCAAAATTTTTGTAGAATTAATAAGATAACCTTAACTACTTTTCCTCGCCTAATAATTATACAGAGCTTGTCAAATATATATTTTTATTTATTGTGGTTAATGAACTATTATTGTCATTCACAAAAGGGCTCAAACTTTGGTTTATCTTTGAGCTTGTCACTTATATCTTACTCAATCTTTAAAGAAAAGATTATATCTTCGTATTCAAATTTCTAGACTTTGACCAGATTTATCTTTCTATAGCATCTTTTTTCTCTTATTATTAGATATTCTCTCAAGTATTTCTTCATATCAAAGCTCCAAAAAATATGTTCTTTTTTTATTAATAAAAATACAAATTTCCATTTGTGGTTTTGGTTATTAACTAATATTACAATAAATTTGAAAACTATTAGCTCTAATGATAGTAACATCTAAAAAGAGATTTATACATTGTATATATTTACAAAGCAAAAATCATAGATCCTGAGAACCTAAAATTTCATCGAATATAGAATGAGTATCGACTAGTATTATAAATTTTAGTAACAATTAGTTCTTATTTATTCTTTGTAAACTTTTTATTTTAAATATTCTTGTTTATCATTATTGTGATAATCCAAAATGTCATCTTTAAATTTAATAAGTAATTCTGTGTTCTAAGATCTCGAAAAGTACCATTTATTATTCCTCGACTTGCGTGCATAATCCATACAATTTTCCATAAAGTTTTTATGTAAAAATGGATTAAAAAGTGAAATAGAGTTTTAAAACTCAACTAAGTTGACTTTGGTCAACATTTTGAGCAAACGGACCCGGATCAGTATTTTGATAATTTTGGTAGGTCCATATCATAATTTGGGACTTAGACGTATGTCCGAAATTGAATTCCGAGGTCCCTAGCCCGAGATATGGAATTTTGATAAAAAAATTAAAAGCTTAAAAGCTTAATGATTTTAAAGAAATTACTAATGTTGGATTTATTGATCCCGAGTCCGTATTTTAGTTTCGGTGTTCGATAAAGGTCCACAATAATATTTATGACTTGTCTGCCGAATTTGGTGAGAATCGGAGTTGATTTGACGTGATTCAGACGTCCGGTTGTAAAAGTATAAGTTTTAAAGTTTTCTCGAAAATTTCCTTTGATTTGGCGCCCGATTAGTAGTTTTAGCTGTTATTTTGGCGATTTGATCACGCGAGCGCGAAGGAGGACTCGCGAACGCAAAAGCCACGGACTGCTACTCATCGCGAACGCGACAGGCCCTTCGCGAACGCGAAGAAGGCATGGCGCATGTGACTTAAAACAGAACCAAAACGGAATTTTCCCGTTTTTCACAAACCCTCAATTAAAACTCGGTTTAGGGGCGATTTCAAAGGAGTTTTTCACGATTTCGAACTGGGTAAGTGTTATTTATCATATAGTGATTGTATTTCATAAATCTAAGTCTATATTCATCATTTATTTCAGATTTAGATGGAAGAAATTGGAATTTTTATAAAAACTTTCAAAAACAAAAATTTAAGATTTGAAGGTCCATTTGACATCGGAATTTGATAAATTTTGTATGGTTGGACTCGTATCAGAACGGGTGTTTGGATTTTGTTATTTTTTCGAGATTTGAGACGTGGGTCCCACTATCGAATATTTTAATGAATTTCGGATTTTTATCCGGAAAAGTAGTAAATTCATATGGAATTAATTCCTATTAATCGTATTGAATATATCGAATTATTTGTGAATAGATTTGAAGCTTTTGGAGATAAATTTAAAAGGAAAAGTTGTGGTTGAGTAATTGATTGAAATTTGCAAAGAGAGGTAAGTGTCGTGGTTAACCTTGACTTGAGAAAATAGAACCCTTAAACTATCTGTTATGTGAAATGCATGTGAACGACGTATAGGCGAGGTGACGAGTGTCTATGCATCGTCAAATTAATTGTTTGCATATTTACTTGAAAAATCATAAATCGTTTTAAATCATGAATTAATTATTATAATAATTGTTTCTCTCCTATTCTTTGTCAAATATTAATTCTTGAATTCCTGCATTAATTGTTACATGCTATTTGAATTATGTGTCTTAATTGTTGTTTGACATTTAGCATATTAAATATTAAACTGCCTATTTTCTCACTGATTTCCTTAATAATTTGCTATTTGTCATTGTTTGTTTCATAATTAAATCATAATTATTGTATGCTTGTTGTCTTATAATTTTATATTAATTGTTGCATTTATTGAAAAAATTTCTTCTATAAGAATTGATAGAAATGAACATATTGGAGGATCGGGTTGCATGCCGCAATAGACTTATTAAAAAGTCCATATTGGAGGATCGGGTTGCACGCCGCAACAGGCTTATTAAAAAGTCCATATTGGAGGATCGGGTTGCACGCCACAACGGACTTATTAAAAAGTACATATTAGAGGATCGGGTTGCATGCCACAACAGACTTATTAAAAGTCAATATTTAGGGGATCGGATTGCACGCCGCAATAGACTTATTTAAAAGTAAATATATATACTTGATTAAAAATAACTATATGAGGATGGAAAATGAATATATTGTGAGAGCGAGTTGCACGCTGCAACATAATTGAATGTGAATGTATTGTGACAGCGAGTTGCACACTGCAACAGAATTTATGGAACTAATAATTGGTTATGACTGCTGAGTTGGCTTCAATTATTATAAATGAGTTACCCAATTTATTTCTTTTATTTGTTGTTGTTACTAATATTGCGTACAAGTTAATGTAAGAGACCCGCCATAGCCTTGTCACTACTTCGTCGAGGTTAGGCTCAGCACTTACCAGTACATAGGGTCGGTTGTACTGATACTACACTCTATACTTCTTGTGCAGATTTCAGAGTTGGTCCTAGCGGCGCACCATAGACTTACTCGGATTTCAGCTACCAGAGGAGACTTGAGGTATAACTGCATGGCGTCCGCAGTTCTGAAGTCCCCACCTATTTTACTTTAGCTGTGTGTTTATTTTCAAACAGCTTTATTTTATTCAGGCCCTTATTTGTATTATTCTAGAAGCTCGTGCACTTGTGACACCCATTCTGGGATGGTATTTAGATACCGTTATTTTTAATGATTATTCACTACATTTCAGACTTTACTTCCGCATTTGTTCTTTGTTATTAATAAATTTAAAAATTGTATTACAAATAGATAATATTATTCTAACATTGTCTTGCCTAACAAGTGAAATGTTATGCACCATCACGGTCCGAAGGTGGAAATTTCGGATCGTGACAGTTGGTATCAGAGCACTAGGTTACATAGGTCTCACGAGTCACGAGCAAGCTTAGTAGAGTCTGAAGGATCGGTACAGAGACGTCTGTACTTATCTCTCAGAGGCTATGAAGTTTAGGAACAATATCACTTCTTTCTTATTCTATCATACGATTTTATTCTATCATCGATGATTGAACCATTCTACTCTTATTCTCTCGCAGATGGTGAGAACACGTAATACCTCTACCGATGGTCAGGGACCAGACCCCCGGTGGCAACTATGGCCAGGGGTAGAGGTCAAGGCCGAGGTCGTGCTAGAGGCCGAGGTAGAGCTTAGTCCAGAGCTCGAGCAGCTGCACCTGTTGATGAACCTCAGGTGGACCTTTAGGAGGAGGTTCCAGTTCAGAATGTACCAGTTGGACCAATTTAGGTCCCGGAAGGATTCATAGCCACTCCAGTACTTCAGGATGCTCTAGTCCGTTTGGTAAGCCTTATGGAGGGTGTGACCCAGATTGGTACATTTCCAGTGGCACCAGTCGTCTCACAGGCTGGGGGGGGGGAGAGAGCACAAACTCCTACTACTCCCGCTCCGGAGCAGATGGCTCCCCAGAATCAGGCTCCAGCAGCCCCACCAGTTGGGGTAGTTCAACCAGTTATTGTGGCACAGATCGGTGATAGGCCCGCCATGTATTTTGAGGCCTTATTGAGACTAGATAAGTTTACCAAGCTCGTTCCAGTTCACTTCAGTGGTACACCTTCTGAGGACCCACAAGATTATCTTGAACGCTTCTATGAGGTGTTGCGGAACATGGGTATAGTTGAGACCAATATGGTTGATTTTGCTGTATATCAGATGACGGGTTCCGCCAAGAGGTGGTGGAGAGATTATACATTGACCCGGCCAGTCGGATCGCCTGCATTTAAATGGGAGCAGTTCTCTCAGCTATTTCTAGAAAAGTTCCTCCCTATCACATTAAGAGAAGAATTCCGCAAGCAATTTGAGCATCTATAGCAGGGCAGTATGACTGTTACTCAGTATGAGTCCCGTTTTGTGGATTTGGCCCATCATGCTCTCCTTTTACTACCTATGGAGGGAGAGAGAGTGATGAGGTTTATTGAGGGACTCACTCACCTTATCAGACTTCAGATGGCCATGGAGACCAGAAGTGAGATTTATTTTCAGGCAGCTGCTAATGTCGCAAGGAGGATTGAGATGGTTCTTGAACAGGAGAGGGGGCAGAGGTCCGATAAGAGGCCTCGTCTGTTCGGTGGTTTCAGTGGTGCCTCGTCTGGAGGCAGAGGTAATTTCGGTAGGGGTCATCCTCCCAGACCGTTTCATTCAGCACGTCATGTATTTACCGGTGCTTCAGGGAGTCTCGGTCCTATTATGCCTTACTCTGGGCAACCAATATTCAGTGTACATTCAGCTCTTATCAGTGCATCACCACTCCAGAGTTACTACAGCGATTATCCGACCCATTTGGGTCAGCTTCAGCTTCAGCAACCACGACATCAGGATGGGTGTTATGAGTGTGGAAACATTGGTCACATCAGGAGGTATTGCCCTAGATTGGCGAGTAACAGATCTCGGCAGGATTTTCGTGCCATTATACCGGCACTGGTTGCTTCACCGCCTGCTCAGCCAGCTAGAGGTAGGGGTCATGCAGCTAGAGTGGGAGGTCAGGCCATTAGAAGTGGAGGTCATACCGTTAGAAGTAGAGGCCAGCTAGTTAGAGACCGTCCCAGAGACGCAGTTTAGAGTGGTGGGGCCCAACCTCGATTTTATGCTTTTCCATCTAGGCCTGAGGCTGAGTCATCTGATGCTGTGATCACAGGTATTATTCCAGTTTGCCATAGAGATGCTTCAGTTCTATTTGATCCAGGATCTACTTATTCCTATGTGTCCTCCTATTTTGCTTCATATTTGGTTGTGCCTTGTGATTCTCTAAGTGCTTCTGTGTGTGTATCTACACCGGTGGGAGACTATGTTATAGTAGATCATGTTTATAGTTCGTGTGTGGTTACTATTGGTAATCTTGAGACTAGTGTGGATCTTCTACTTCTTGATATGGTAGATTTTGATATCATCTTGGGTATGGATTGGTTGTCCCCTTATCATGCTATATTAGATTGTCATGCCAAGACAGTGACCCTAGCTATTCCGGAGTTACCTTGGTTAGAGTGGAAAGGAACCCCTGGCCATTCTACCAGCAGGGTTATTTCTTATATGAAAGCTCGGCGTATGGTAGAGAAAGGGTGTCTAGCCTATTTGGATTATATTCATGATCCGAGTGCGGATGTTCCTTCTATGGACTCAGTACCAGTTGTTCGTGAATTTCCAAAAGTATTTCCTGCAGATTTGCCAGGGATGCTACCCGACAGAGATATTGAATTCTATATTGATTTGGCTCCGGGCACTCAGCCCATTTCTATTCCACCATACCGTATGGCCTCGCCGGAGTTGAAAGAATTGAAAGAGCAGTGACAAGACTTGCTTGATCAGGGATTCATTAGACACGGTGTCTCGCCCTGGGGTGCACCAGTATTATTTGTAAAGAAGAAAGATGGCTCTATGCAGATGTGTATAGATTATCGGCAGTTGAATAAGGCCACTATCAAAAACAAATATCTGTTGCCAAGAATTGCTGACTTATTTGATCAGCTTCAGGGTGCCAAGGTATTTTCGAAGATCGATTTGAGGTCTGGTTACCATTAGTTGAAGATTAGGGCATCTGATGTCCCTAAAATAGCTTTTCGAACTCGGTATGGGCATTACGAATTCCTAGTGACGTCATTTGGGTTGACAAATGCCCCAGCAACATTTATGGATTTGATGAATCGGGTGTTCAAGCCTTATTTGGATTCTTTTATGGTTGTATTCATTGATGATATATTGATTTACTCCAGCAGTCGAGAGCAACATGAGCAGCATCTTCGAAGTGTGCTTTACACCTCGAAGAATAATCAGTTATATGCCAAATTTTTAAAATGTGAGTTTTGGTTAGACTCAGTTGCCTTTTTGGGGCATGTTGTATCGGCAGAAGGCATAAAGGTGGATCCTCAAAAGATTTAGGCTGTTCAGAATTGGCCTAGACCTACTTCAGTTACAGAGATCCGGAGTTTCTTGGGTTTAGTAGGTTATTATCGTCGGTTCGTGGAAGGGTTTTCATCTATAGCAAGCCCATTGACCAGATTGACCCAGAAAGGTGTTCCATTCAGATGGTCAAACGAGTGTGAGTTGAGTTTTCAGAAGCTCAAGACCTCTTTGACTACAACGCCAGTGTTGGTATTACCCACAGGTTCAGGATCGTATACGATATATTGTGATGCATCTCACATTGGGCTTGGTGCAGTATTAATGCAAGATGGAAAGGTAATTGCATATGCGTCGCGGCAGTTGAAAGTTCATGAGAATAATTATCCCATTCATGACTTAGAATTGGCAGCCATTGTTCATGCGCTGAAGATTTGGAGGCATTACCTCTATGGTGTCTCGTATGAGGTATTTACTGATCATCGTAGCCTTCAGTATCTGTTCAAACAAAAGGATCTTAATTTGAGGTAGAGAAGATGGTTGGAGTTGGTGAAAGACTATGATATCACCATTTTGTATCACCCCGGAAAGGGCAATGTGGTGGCCGATGCGTTGAGTAGAAAGGCTGTGAGCATGGGCAGTCTTGCGTATATTCCGATTGGTGAGAGGCCATTAGTTGCAGATGTTCAGACTTTGGCTAATCAGTTCGCGAGGTTAGATATTTCAGAACCCAGTCGGGTTCTAGCTTGCACAGTCGCTCGGTCTTCTTTATATGAGCGCATCAGAAAGAGATAGTGTGATGATCCTCATTTAGTTGTCCTTAAGGACATGGTGCGGCACGGTGATGCCAAAAAGATTGCTGTGGGGGAAGATGGGGTTCTGCGAATGCATGGTCGTATTTGTGTGCCTAATGTGGATGGGATTCGTGAATTAATTCTTGAAGAAGCAGACAGTTCTAGGTATTCTATTCATCTAGGTACCGCCAAAATGTATCAATATTTGCGGCAACATTATTGGTGGAGGAGAATGAAAAAGGATATAGTTGCATATGTAGCTCGGTGTCTGAATTGTCAGCAAGTTAAGTACGAGCATCAGAGACCTGGTGGTTTGCTTCAGAAGTTAGAAATTCCTGAGTGGAAGTGGGAGTGTATCACTATGGATTTCGTTGTTGGGCTCTCACGGACTCACAGAAAATTTGATACAGTTTGGGTCATTGTGGACAGGTTGACCAAGTCAGCACATTTCATTCCAGTGTCACTTACCAATTCTTCAGAGAGGTTAGCTGAAATTTACATTCATGAGATTATCCGCCTTCACGTTGTGCCCGTGTCTATTATTTCAGATCGAGGTATGCAGTTTACCTCACATTTCTGGAGGGCTGTAAAACGTGAGTTAGGGACGCGGGTGGATATGCTTCGCGCTTGTGTTATAGACTTTGGAGGTTCTTGGGATCATTTCTTGCCACTTGCGGAGTTTGCTTATAATAATAGCTACCAGTCGAGCATTCAGATGGCTCTATATGAGGCATTATACAGAAGGCGATGCCGATCGCCAGTTGGTTGGTTTGAACCGGGAGAGGCTCGGTTGTTGGGTACCTATTTGGTACAGGATGCCTTGGATAAGGTCAAGATTATTCAGGATCGACTTCGCACAGCTCAGTCTAGGCAAAAGAGTTATGCCGACCGTAAAGTTCGTGTTATTGCATTTATGGTTGGAGAAAGAATATTTCTCTGGGTTTCACCTATGAAAGGTGTAATGAGGTTCGGAAAGAAGGGCAAGTTGAGCCCTAGGTATATCGGACCCTTTGAAATTCTTGAAAGGGTGGGTGAAGTAGCCTACATGCTTGCATTACCACCTAGTTTATCAGCGGTTCATCCGGTGTTTCATGTGTCTATGCTCCAAAAATATCATGGTGATCCGTCCCATGTGTTAGATTTCAGCTCAGTCCAATTGGACAAAGATTTGACATACGAGGAGGAGTCGGTGGCTATTCTAGCCCGGCAGGTCCGACAGTTGATGTCTAAGAGTTATCTTTCAGTTCGGGTGCAATGGAGAGGTCAACCGGTATAGGCATCTACCTGGGAGTCCGAGTCGGACAAGCAGAGTAAATATCCACACTTATTCACCAGCTCA
Organism: Nicotiana tomentosiformis; assembly: GCF_000390325.3. Classification (NCBI taxonomy): domain Eukaryota; kingdom Viridiplantae; phylum Streptophyta; class Magnoliopsida; order Solanales; family Solanaceae; genus Nicotiana; species Nicotiana tomentosiformis. The sequence continues at coordinate 72,743,741 of NC_090821.1, read as the reverse complement.
GGTACATTTTTCTAACTCCATTCGAGGAAGAACGTTTGTTTTAGAGGTAGAAAATGTGATGATCCAAAATGTCATCTTTAAATTTAATAAGTCATTCTGTGTTCTAAGATCTCGAAAAGTACCATTTATCATTCCTCGACTTGCGTGCATAATCCGTACAATTTTCCGTAAAGTTTTTATGTGAAAATGGATTAAAAAGTGAAATAGAGTTTTAAAACTCAACTAAGTTGACTTTGGTCAACATTTTGAGCAAACAGACCCGGATCAGTATTTTGACAATTTCGATAGGTCCGTATCGTGATTTGGGACTTGGACGTATGCCCGGAATCGAATTCCGAGGTTCCTAGCCCGAGTTATGGAATTTTGATGAAAAATTAAAAGCTTGAAAGCTTAATGATTTTTAAGAAATTACTGATGTGGGATTTATTGATCCCGGCTCCGTATTTTGGTTTCGAAGCCCGGTAAAGGTCCACAATAATATTTATGACTTGTCTGCCGAATTTGGTGAGAATCAGAGTTAATTTGACGTGATTCGGACGTCCGGTTGTAAAAATATAAGTTTTAAAGTTTTCTTGAAAATTTTCTTTGATTTGGCGCCCGATTAGTAGTTTAACTGTTATTTTGGCGATTTGATTACGCGAGCAAGTTCGTATGATGTTTTAGGACTTGTGTGCATGTTTGGTTTGGAGCCCCGAAGGCTCGGGTGAGTTTAGGATAGGATACGGGATGATTTTGAACTTAGAAAAATATGATTTTCTCAACTTCAGGCTTCTGGTATTTCCTTCATCGCGTTCGCGAATGTACTCTCGCGAACGCGAAGTGCAAACTGGGCCGACTGAAATTTCCTTCTTCGCGAACATGAAGATTGGGTCGCGAACGCGAAGCTATGGGGATTTTACCCTTCGCGAACGCGACCAGCTCAACGTGAAACTTTAGAGGCCTGGAGGAGGGGTCAGTCGTCCTTCTACGCGAGCGCAAGCACTGGCACGCGAATGCGAAAGCTACAGACTTCTACTCATCACGAACGCGACAGGCCCTTCGCGAACGCGAAGAAGGCATGGCGCATGTGACTTAAAACAGAACCAAAACCGAATTTTCTCATTTTTCACAAACCCTCAATTAGAACTCGGTTTAGGGGAGATTTCAAAGGGGTTTTTCACGTTTTCGAACTAGGTAACTGTTATTTATCATATAGTGATTGTATTTCATAAATCTAAGTCTATATTCATCATTTATTTCGGATTTAGATGGAAGAAATTAGAATTTTTATAAAATCTTTCAAAAACGAAAATTTAAGATTTGAAGGTCCATTTGACATCGGAATTTGATAAATTTTGTATGGATGGACTCGTATCGGAACGGGTGTTCGAATTTCGTTAGTTTTTCCGAGATTTGAGACGTGGGTCCCACTGTCGAATATTTTAATGAATTTCAGATTTTTATCCGAAAAATTAGTAAATTCATATGGAATTAATTTCTATTAATCGTATTGAATATATCGAATTGTTTGTGAATAGATTTAAAGCTTTTGGAGATAAATTTAAAAGAAAAAGTTGTGGTTGAGTAATTGATTGAAATTTGCAAAGCGAGATAAGTGTCGTGGTTAACCTTGACTTGAGAAAATAGAACCCTTAAACTATTTGTTATGTGAAATGCATGTGAACGACGTATAGGCGAGGTGACGAGTGTCTATACATCATCAAATTAATTATTTGCATATTTACTTGAAAAATCATAAATCGCTTTAAATCATGAATTAATTATTATAATAATTATTTCTCTCCTATTCTTTGTCAAATATTAATTCTTGAATTCCTGCATTAATTGTTACATGCTATTTGAATTATGTATCTTAATTGTTATTTGATATTTAGCATATTAAATATTAAACTGCCTATTTTATCACTGATTTCCTTAATAATTTGCTATTTGTCATTGTTTGTTTCATAATTAAATCATAATTATTGTGTGCTTGTTGTCTTATAATTTTATATTAATTGTTGCATTTATTGGGAAAATTTTTTCTATAAGAATTGATAGAAATGAACATATTGGAGGATCGGGTTGCACGCCGCAATAGACTTATTAAAAAGTCCATATTAGAGGATCGGGTTGCACGCCGCAACAGACTTATTAAAAAGTCCATATTGGAGGATCGGGTTGCACGCCGCAACAAACTTATTAAAAAGTCCATATTGGAGGATCGGGTTGCACGCCGCAAACAGACTTATTAAAAAGTCCATATTGGAGGATCGGGTTGTACGCCGCAACAGACTTATTAAAAAGTCCATATTGGAGGATCGGGTTGCATGCCACAACAGACTTATTAAAGTCAATATTTGGGGGATCAGATTGCACGCCGCAATAGACTTATTTAAAAGTCAATATATATACTTGATTAAAAATAACTATATGAGGATGGAAAATGAATATATTGTGAGAGCGGGTTGCACGCTGCAACAGAATTGAATGTGAATGTATTGTGACAGCGGGTTGCACGCTGCAACAGAATTGATGGAACTGATAATTGGTTATGACTGCTGAGTTGGCTTCAATTATTATAAATGAGTTACTCGATTTATTTTTATTATTTGTTATTGTTACTAATATTGCGTACAAGTTAATGTAAGAGACCCGCCTTAGCCTCGTCACTACTTCGTCGAGGTTAGGCTCAGCACTTACCAGTAAATAGGGTCGGTTGTACTGATACTACACTCTATACTTCTTGCGCAGATTTCGGAGTTGGTCCCAGAGGCGCACCATAGACTTGCTCGGATTTCAGCTACCAGAGGAGACTTGAGGTATAACTGCATGGCGTCCGCAGTTCTGAAGTCCCCGTCTATTTTACTTTAACTGTATGTTTATTTCCAAACAACTTTATTTTATTCAGGCCCTTATTTGTATTATTCTAGAAGCTCGTGCACTTGTGACACCAATTCTGGGATGATATTTAGACACCGTTATTTTTAAGGATTATTCACTATATTTCAGACTTTACTTCCGCATTTGTTCTTTGTTATTAATAAATTTAAAAATTATTTTAAAAATAGATAATATTATTCTAACGTTGGCTTGCCTAGCAAGTGAAATGTTAGGCGCCATCACGGTTTGAAGGTGGAAATTTCGGGTCGTGACAATTATATCCAAACTCATTTATCTCATTTGAATTGATAATTTTGATTGGGTTTATCAATCGAAATATGAGATAATATAACTCAATGTTCTCATACTTAATTCAAGAAAATATTGTTAAAACAAGTGCAACTTAGTTCGTTTATATTTAATATTCATGATTGTTATTAGATCTTGACAAATAAGGAATTAAAATTAAATTTTTAATTTTTCTTGTTTGGATATGAATTAGATTAAGGAGTTATATAGTTATTTTATGCAATTTAAATCAAAAAATAATTCATATAAATTAAAATGTTATTCGATTTTGAATTTATGAATATTAAGAGGTCGTATTATAGAAATATTTTTAGTTAATTTTAAATATTAAAATAATTAAATAATAAAATTATATTTAATGTATAATATAATTTACGTGTTATAGATTATTAATAATTAAACTGTTTGTATTAAAAATAACAAATTCATAAATCACCTTAAGACTTCATGCACATGTGAAATATTAGAATTAACAATATTCACATGGTTCAAAAAAGAAATAAAAAAGTGAATTTTGACATGTTTGATTATTCTTATGTGGTTAGAACAACATAATTAAAACAAAGACAAAATTTCTAACGTGATAAAAAGTTGGAAACATTTAAGGAAAATACTTACATAATTTACTTATGGAAAAAAGTTATATAAGTAAAATCAAACTTAATTTTAGATTCCTAAATATTAAGAGCTTTTACCTAGTTCAAACAAGGAAGAGTTTAATAAATAAAATTTAGTTGAATTTTAAAGTCTTAAATATTAGAAAAAAATAAGTAAATTTCAATTACAAATTTGTCCAATGTGAAATCTATTTTTAAAGGGTAAAAAACGCAAATGATATTTTACTAAGTGCTTCGTGCTTTTAATATAATATAATATAGATAGATAGATAAAGATAAATAGATAGATGTGTTCTATTTGAGAGGATGAACTAGACTTCTTTCATCGACCCACCAAGGTAGATTGAACAAAAGATATTCCAACTAATATTTTTATTTTGATTAAAAGGCAATAGTCAAGAGATCCTATATATATGTCCTACATCATGTGCGTGGAAGTACTTTCAAGACAAATAAATAATGAAGTCGTTCAAAAACTTTGGACCCCATATTGATATATCTAGGATTGGGCCTCAGCTCTGGAATTTATTTTGGGCTGGAGATGTGGTCCTTCTAACCAAAGCAGACCCAAAAATAGCAATCATGATACCATAAATTTGTTCAGTAGAGCTGCTGGACAAATGATCAACTTTTTTGGGCCAGTTTGGGACTCGTGGGAGTAGAAATGGTGCGGGGTAGCCACTTTTTAATGTGATATTTAATTTTTATCCAATATTTTTAATATTGGGCAAAAATAGCCACTACTTTATTAAAATTAATACGAAAGACGATTTTACCCTTTCTTCATGAGTGTTGTGTAAATATTAAGGACATGGTATCCTTAACTTCATGAATGTTGTGTAAATATTAAGGACATTTAAGGACATTTTGTCCTTAATATTTACACAAAACTCATGAAGTTAAGGACATGATGTCCTAAAGTTTAACATCAGAAGGTGCAAATACAAGACACTTTGTCCTTAATATTTACACAACACTCATTAAGTTAAGGGCACCATGTCCTTAATATTTACACAACACTCACAAAGTTAAGAGTACTATGTCCTTAACATTTACACTGCACACATGAAGTTAAGGACCTTAACATTTATACTGCACCTATGAAGTTAAGGACATGATGTCCTAAAGTTTAACAACAGAAGGTGCAAATACATGACACTTTGTCCTTAATATTTACACACCACTCATAAAGTTAAGGACAACATATCCTTAATATTTACTCAGCACTCATGAAGTTAAGGACACCATGTCTAGCGCATGGGTATTTTCATCAGGACAGGTAAAAGTTTATTAAAGCACTGCTAAAGAATAAATACATTTTAAACAGTGACGTAAAAATAAATACAGCTATAATTAGTGGTTAACTGTGTACTTCCCTCCTCGTGGGACGAGTTGCACTAAATTTATTTTCCTTCCTATACAATATTTCAAACTTATTTACCAAAATTATCCTAATTTTGTATATTACCCGCCCTAAACAATGATTACTTACAAATTATATACAATCCATTATTAGTGCCTTAAATTAGGAGATTTAGTTATATCTTTTTCCTATTTTCTCTTTATTCCTCTTTTAATAAGACTCCTTCCATGACAAATAACTTGAACATTGCCAACACAGTTTTAAGATCGATTCGAGTTGGAATTATCTGGATAAACTGTTACTTTGCTTTCGATCCGGATTGTCCATGGAGGATACAAAAGCAGAGGCTTTGAAAGGGATTTGGGAATGTAAGGACTTCATAAGTATCTTCAAGTTAAATATGCAGCCACTCCCATTTACAACTCCCATTGGCTGTAATTTTTACAGATATTAAGTACTGCAGAATAGAATACTATTGATATATAATATCTTATCTCATGTTTTGTTAAAAAAAAACAAAGTCTCATTCCAGTTCTGTATTACCTATTTTAAGCCGTAACAAACAGAATTTCAGTTACAAAAAAGAAAGAAAGAAAAAAGGATACGCTACAATATGACAAAAGTTTTGAATGCAATTGTCGCCAAAATTTATCCTTGTTTCCATCTCTAGGATTGCTCTACTCTGCTTTTACTGAATAATTTTTTAACAACATTATCAAACTACAACACCAATCGTAGTTGAATAAAAAAGCATAATTTAGCAGATTCGAAGTTTTAGCAGATTTTAAATTAAATTCAATTGCCTCCAAATTTCGGATTCAACTTTGTATTAGTATTTCCAGCAAGAATCTATGCTACCCAGTTAATTTCTCACACAAATTCAAATCTCACATAAAACTCAATTTCTTCGAAGTGTGACAATGGCACTTTTAATGTGAAGCTTGAAATTTCTCCACTCAAATCATTCAGTTCAATATTCAAGTTTTTCCGTTCAAACAAATATGAATCAATGTACATGAGTCGATTTAGAATTCATTCTCTACTTTTCTTTCCTTAATAAATCAATTGAGAAAAGAACAATGTATGGTACATCAACATACAAATTAAAAATAAATTTCGTACAAATTTAATGCAAATTTGAATATCTACAACAACATACATAGTAAAAATAAATTTCATACAACTAATTATACATTATATAACTTATCTATAACTTTTATATATTACTTATACCCAGTTAAATACAACTACAACATCATACAACTTAAATATAATTTTCATATAAATTTTATACAGTATGTTTTTTGAATATTTTGTATCTAATTTGTATATATTTTGTATGTGGTGTGTGCTTCTTCCTCTCCGAAATTTCAATCAAACCTTTTTCTCTTAATACAATTTTGATACATATCAACTTTATGTAAAAAGATAGTATTGATAACTTAAATACAAATTTTATACAACGATTCATACATTATACAACTATTTTTTAATTTTCCTATAACATTCAAATAAAAAATATATAACTACAATAGAATATAATTTACATACAATTATAATACAATTTTACTACAATTTCATAAGTATATTGTATGTTGTTGTTATTATTATTATTATTATTATTATTATTATTATTATTATTATTATTATTATTATTATTATTATTATTATTATTATTATTATTATTATTATTATTATTATTATTATTACTATTACTATTATTATTATTATTATTATTATTATTATTATTATTATTATTATTATTATTATTACTACTACTATTACTACTACTATTATTACTATTACTATTACTATTATTATTAGTATTACTATTACTATTACTATTACTATTACTATTACTATTATTACTATTACTATTAGTAGTATTATTATTAGTATTATTATTACTATTACTATTATTACTATTACTATTATTATTATTATTATTATTATTATTATTATTATTATTATTATTATTAGTATTGTTACTATTACTATTATTACTATTATTAATACTATTACTATTATTATTATTATTATTATTATTATTATTATTATTATTATTATTATTATTATTATTATTATTATTATTAATATCTGAAATTCAGCCAAAATCAAGTCTAATCTTTACCGAACACCCTCAAAATTGAGATATAAACTCTAAACAATATTCCCAATTGTTTGCAACAACACCCAATCCAAACAAATAATGATTTTTAAAAACCCAAATTCAAATTCAAAACTTTCTAATGACTGTCAATGGTGGAGAGTCAAACACTTTCAAAATTTATTGATTGACAATTTCAATTTGAACACCAATTTTGCAACATGAAAGAAAATTGCTAAGTTAAAACTCTATAGTAAAATGATTGAAATCCATTGATGAATTCCATTAAAAATATATACAACATGAAATGATAAAAAGTAGAGAACATCAGAGGAAAAAAATTTGGGAAAAGAACAGAGAATGAGATAGATAGATAGATAGATAGATAGATAGAGATAGAGATAGAGATAGAGAGAGATAGAGTGAGAGAGAGAAAGAGAGAGAGAGAGAGAGATAGAGAGAGAACATGGATCGAAAATAGTTGATTCTTAATTCAATTACTAATATAAAGGGATACTCATTTAAAACTAATTAATTTGTATATAATTGGTAAATTGCATATGGCCATGTAATTCAGTTAAAACTTGATTAGGGAGGGTAATAAAATTTTATATATAGTATAGGAAGGTAAAAATCCCAAAACAATATCGGGTCTTACTGGCGGGGCGCAAATGTAACTCATTCGCTTACACGTAAGTCTGAAGTCTCAACCTTCCAAGCCAACTTTATGGGTGTTATTGGAGACGTAATGTCACGTTCCAAACTACCTCCTAGACGTGATTGGCACCCAGCTAACACCACCAGCTAGGCGAACCTTTTTATCAAATATATAGCCATTTACTCAAACACCGGAGAACAATTAAGTGCAGAGCTAAAAGTATTATTAATGATTAAAGACAAAATAATTATCACCCAATACCTTAGTCAATTGATAGAAAAACCAACAATTACTCAAATAATAAAACTCTAGCCCAATCACACTAAGACCATGGAGCATCTAATAGAGTAATATGAGTTTTACTAACGGGTATGCAAACCCCAAAGGAAAAGAAAATAACTAACACGAACTAGACAAAACTAAAACGAAAGCCTCCACGAATAATACAGAGGCTCACTTCAGCAATAGGATCCACTCGAACAGACTCGTCAGCCATTAACTCTATCTCCCGCAACGATATCTGCATAGAGATGCAGGTAAGAAGTGAGTTACACGTAAATATAACTCAATAAGATCCTCGACCCGCCACTTTGAGTACCTCTGAAATAAGTGTTAGAAAATACAAATACACCATAACAAGAACAATATACTAAACTCAATAATTATACAATAACATAATATGTCGGTATCAACAGAATTAATAATAGTTAACTAACAAGAACACACATATCTCAAACCACTACACACTAAGGGCTTGCCATAACTACAGTGAAAGAATTTAACCAATACCTCTATAAGTCCACAACAACATCACAATGCCTCAAATATGTAACGGAGCATACACAATGCTCACTGACGCATACACAATGCTCCAAATATATATATCAAGAAGCATATACAATGCTCGGGTGATGTACAAAGGTATACACAATGCCCCAATATCATGGCTCACAGTCGTATCAAACTCAACATTATGGCTCACAGTCGTGTCAAACTCAACACCATGGCTCACAACCATATCAAACTCAATATCATGGCTCACAGCCATATCAAACTCAATATCATGGCTCACAGCCATATCAAACTCAATATCATGGCTCACAACATCATTCCTCTTTTTCCCTTTTTTAAAATTAAGACCTAAATTACTCCTTTTCCTACACCTTAGGTCTTTGTACATGGGCCAATAAGAAACAAATAGGGATCTTTACACAAATAACCGCCCATATTTATTGTTTACCTTTTCTAGCCATATACATAATTTATACATTGACAAGAAGAATTATACACATATAAAAATAAACTATATATATATATATATATATATATATATATATATATACACATATAATAATTCTCTATATATATATATATATATATATATTATTTATTTATTTATTTATTTATATTATATCTTGACCGGCTATTTTTAGTTTAAGCGGTTGAGTGGACGACTATTTGGGTTAATTCTTCAAAAAATATATATGGGTTTAGCCCATTTCTTTACCATTAATCACTGTCTTAGTTGTTTTATTATCCAACTTAATATGTATACTAGTTAATTAGGTTCACTAACCATTTAATAAATCTTATAACTCGTAAATTAATACGTATGCATACAAATTTCGGTTGTTACACGTAAGCTCAGAGAACTTTTCCAAATTAGAGCAAAAATTGCTTAATACATCTTTTTTTAGTAATACCTAAATATTCAAAAGTTAGCTCATAATAAAACTTCAAACTAAAAAAAACCTCAAAAGCCAAAGACCTTTTTATATACATTCACAAACAAGGATAGCTTCATAACTTTTAATTCAAAGCAAACTTGGATTAGATTTAAATACCTGGACATGAATTGTGCTAAATCAAATTCATTATATAATCAATTAACTGATCAAACCTAAATGAGTTCTTTATTAGTCTAAAGACTAGCCCGTTTGGACATAAGAATTTTTTCACTTTGTTTCGAAATTTTTTTTACTTTTTTTCGAAATCAGTGTTTGGCCATAAAATTTTCAATTTTCACTGGAAAATGAATTTTAGAATTTTTCGAAAATTTTAAAAACTCCAAACAGTTATTTTTCAAAATTTTCACTTATATCACTCACAAAACTTCAAAAACAATCCAAAATTATATCCATATCCAAACACAACTGTAATTTTCAAATACCATTTTTACTTTTTCTTTGGAATTTTGCGCTTCTTATGTCCAAACGTACAACCACATCATGATACTAATTTATGTGGTTTTGTTGAATTTTGATTCTCACTACGATGTGACACAATCGATACATTACCGCTGTTAGTTGAAAGGGCGGCCACGTGTAAGATTCGAATATTTTTTTTTGATTGAAATGATAAACAAAAGAATAGGTAAAACGAATTGACAATGTTTACCCGAAAAACGAATATAATTGAATTTATACGTAATTCTAAGGATACGTGGTATAACTTGAGAAAAGTAAGAAATATCGAATATTGATTGTAAAAAGGGAATTAAAACAAACAGAAATTGAGTAGGGAATGATATTTCTATGAACAAGATGAACCAATGGACAAAACTCAAAAGAAGATAATCTTTACTATATGTGTGTAAATAATTTCTGAATATGAGAATGTATTAATGTCTCCGTGTTCAACCTGTCCTTACAGAAATGGTAGCCACTCTCTATATAGTAGAGGGATCCTACTTTGGATATAATTAAAAATATATAGTGGGAATCTCATGATAGATTAGTCAATTAGCTTTTCTGTCACGACCCAAAATTCTCACCTCCGGACCGTGATTGCGCCTAATATTTCACTTGCTAGGCAAGCCAACGTTAGAATAACATTATCCATTTTAAAAATAATTTTTAAATTTATTAATAACAAGGAAGCAAATGCGGAAGCAATTTTGAAATAATCCATAATAATAACGATGTCTAAATACCATCCCAGAATTGGTGTCACAAGTGCACGAGCTTCTAGAATAAATACAAATAAAGGTCTGAATAAAGTAAGGCTATCTGGAAATAAACACACAGCTAAAGTGAAATAGACGGGGACTTCAGAACTGCGGACGCCATGCAGTTATACCTCAAGTCTCCTCCGAGTAGCTGAAATCCGAGCAAGTCTATGGTACGCCGCTGGGACCAACTCCAAAATCTGCACAAGAAGTGCAGAGTGTAGTATCAGTACAACCGACCTCATGTACTGGTAAGTGCTGAGTCTAACCTCGACGAAGTAGTGACGAGGCTAAGGCGGTTCACTTACATTAACCTGTACGCAATATTAGTAACAACAACAATAATAGGAATAAATCAAGTAATTTATTTATAATAATTGAAGGCAACTCATCAGTCATAACCAATTATCATTTTCATTATTTCTGTTGCAGCATACAACCCGCTCTCACAATATATCCACATTCAGTTCTGTTGCGGCGTGCAACCCGCTCCTCCAACATATTCATTTTAATCAAGTATGTTGCGGCATGCAATTCGATCCTCCAATATTGACTTTTAATAAGTCTGTTTGCGGCGTGCAACCTGATCCTCCAATATTGACTTTTAATAAGTCTGTTGCGGCGTGCAACCCGATCCTCCAATATATTTATTATAATCAATCCTGTTGCGGCGTGCAATCCGCTCCTCCAATATTGACTTTTAATAAGTCTGTTGCGGCATGCAACCCGATCCTCCAATATTGACTTTTAATAAGTCTGTTGCGGCGTGCAACCCGATCCTCCAATATATTTATTATAATCAATCCTGTTGCGGCGTGCAACCCGCTCCTCCAACATTTTCATTTATCAATTCTTCTAGAAGAAATTTTCCCAACAAATATAACAATTAATATAAAATTTTCAGACAACAAGCATACAATAATTATGAAGCAAACAATGACAAATAGCAAATTATTATGAAAATCAGGGAGTAAATAGGCAGTTTAATATTTAATATGTTAAATGTCAAATAACAATTAAGGCACATAATTCAAATAGCATGTAATAATTAATGCAGGAATTTAAGAATTTACATTTGCAAGGAATAAGAGAGAAACAATTATTATAATAATTAATTTATGATTAAAAATAATTTATAATTTTTTAAGTAAGCAGGCAAACAATTAATTTGATGACGTATAGACACTCGCCACCTCGCCTATACGTCGTTTACATACAATTCATATAACAAACAATTTAAGGGTTCTATTCCCTCAAGTCAAGGTTAACCCCGACACTTACCTCGCCTTGCAAATTCCAATCAATTATTCAACCACAACTTTTCCTTCTAAATTTGCCTCCGAAAGCTTCAAATCTATTCACAAACAATTCAATATATTCAATACGAATCATAGAAATTAATTCTATATGAATTTACAAATTTTTCGGATAAAAATTCGAAATTCATTAAGATATTCAGCAGTGGGACCCACATCTTAAATCCCGAAAAAACTCACAAAATTTGAACACCCGTTCCGATACGAGTTCAACCATATCAAATTTGTCCAATTCCGATATCAAATGGACCTTCAAATCTTAATTTTTTATTTTTTGGAAAGTTTTACAAAACTTTTAATTTCTTCCATCTAAATCCGAAATAAATGATGAATATCGACATGGATTTGTGAAATATAATCACTACATGATAAAGAACACTTACCCAGTTCAAATTCGTAAAAATCCCCCTTGAAATCGCCCAAATCCGAGACTTAAAACTCAAAAATGAGTAAAAATGACTAAGACCCGATTTTATGTATTCTGCCCAGCATTTTCGCATCTGCGGGCTATATTTTTGCACCTGCGGTCTCGCATTTGCGAGACAAAGCTTGCATTTGTGAAGTAGGGCTGCCAGGCGAGGTTCCGCAACTGCGAACAAAATGTCGCACATACGACGTCCGCTTCTGCGCAAAAGGGCCGCATCTGTGAAGACCGCATCTGCGATGGAAGTCTGGCTTCTGCGAGCCCGCACTTGCGGTCAAAATTCCGCAGGTGCGATTACACTAGAACTCAAAATTTCAGATTTTGCTAAAGTCCAATTCTTGTTCCGATTTCGATCCGTTTCATTCTTGGGGTACTCGGGACCCCGCTCGAATATACCAACAAGTCCCGTAACATAATACGAACTGACTCGGGGTCTAAAATCACGTCAGACAATACTGAAATTACAATTCACACCCCGATTCGAACTTTGAGTTTTAAACTTTTAATTTGCAAATATCGTGCCAAAATATATTAAATGAATCTGGAATGACTTCAAATTAGGCACACAAGTCATAAATGACATAACTGAGCTGTTCAAATTTTCAGAATAGGATTCCGACTCCGATATCAAAAAGTCAACTCTGTGGTCAAACTTGAAATATTTAGCCTTTAAATTGCTAATTCCGTTAAATAGTCATAACTTGAGCTAGGGACCTCCAAATTAAATTCTGGGCATACGTCCAAGTCCCAAATCACGATACGAACCTATCGGAATTTTCAAAACACTAATCCGGATCCGTTTGCTCAAAATGTTGACCAAAGTCAACTTAGTTGAGTTTTAAAGCTCTATTTCCCATTTTTAATCCATTTTTTACATGAAAACTTTTCGAAAAATTTTACAGACTGCGCACGCAAGTCGAGGAATAATAAATGGTACTTTTTCGAGATCTTAGAATACAGAATTACCTATTAAATTTAAAAATGACATTTTTGGGTCATCACATTCTCCACCTCTAAAACAAATGTTCGTTCTCGAACGGAGTTAGAAAAAGTACCTGAGCTGGAGAAAAGGTGTGGATATCTACTCCGCATGTCTGACTCGGACTCCCAGGTAGATGCCTCTACCGACTGACCTCTCCATTGCACCCGAACTGAAGGATAACTCTTTGACCTCAACTGTCGGACCTGCCGGGCTAGAATAGCCACCGACTCCTCCTCGTAAGTCAAATCTTTGTCCAATTGGACTGAGTTGAAATCTAACACATGAGACGAATTACCATGATATATCCGGAGCATAGACACATGGAACACCGGATGAACCGCTGATAAACTAGGTGGTAATACAAGCCTGTAGGCTACTTCACCCATCCTTTCAAGAATTTCAAAGGGTCCGATATACTTAAGGCTCAACTTGCCCTTCTTTCCGAACCTCATTACACCTTTCATAGGTGAAACCCGAAGCAATATTCGTTCTCCAACCATGAATGCAATATCACGAACTTTACGGTCGACATAACTCTTTTTCCTAGACTGAGCTATGCGAAGTCGATCCTGAATAATCTTGACCTTATCCAAGGCATCCTGTACCAAATCGGTACCCAACAACCGAGCCTCTCCCAGTTCAAACCAACCAACCGGTGATCGGCATCGCCTTCCGTATAATGCCTCATATGGAGCCATCTGAATGCTCGATTGGTAGCTATTATTATAAGCAAACTTTGCAAGTGGCAAGAAATGATCCCAAGAACCTCCAAAGTCTATAACACAAGCGCGAAGCATATCTTCCAATATCTGAATAGTGCGCTCTGACTGTCCGTCTTTCTGTGGATGAAATGCTGTACTCAACTCCACCCGCGTGCCTAACTCACGCTGTACAGCCCTCTAGAAATGTGAGGTAAACTGCGTACCTCGATCTGAAATAATAGACACGGGCACACCGTGAAGGCGGACAATATCACGAATGTAAATTTCAGCTAACCTCTCTGAAGAATAGGTAACTGCCACTGGAATGAAATGGGCTGACTTGGTCAACCTGTCCATAATGACCCAAACTGCATCAAATTTTCTCTGAGTCCGTGGGAGCCCAACAACAAAATCCATTGTGATACGCTCCCACTTCCACTCAGGAATTTCTAACTTTTGAAACAAACCATCAGGTCTCTGATGCTCGTACTTAACTTGCTGACAATTCAGACACCGAGCTACATATGCAACTATATCCTTTTTCATTCTCCTCCACCAATAATGTTGTCGCAAATCTTGATACATTTTTGCGGTACCTGGATGAATAGAATACCTGGAACTGTGTGCCTCTTCAAGAATTAATTCACGAAGCCCATCCACATTAGGCACACAAATACATCCCTGCATTCGTAGAACTCCATCTTCCCCCACAACAACCTATTTAGCATCACCGTGCCACACCGTGTCCTTAAGGACAAGTGAATGAGGATCATCATACTACCTTTCTATGATGTGCTCATATAAAGAAGATCGAGCGACTGTACAAGCTAGAACCCGATCGGGTTCTGAAATATCTAACCTCACGAACTGATTAGCCAAAATCTGAACATCTGCAGCTAATGGCCTCTCACCAACCGGAATATACGCAAGACTGCCCATACTCACAACCTTTCTACTCAAAGCATCGGCCACCACATTGGCCTTTCCGGGGTGATACAAAATGATGATATCATAGTCTTTCAACAACTCCAACCATCTTCTCTGCCTCAAATTAAGATCTTTTTGTTTGAACAGATACTGAAGGCTATGATGATCAGTAAATACCTCACACGAGACACCGTAGAGTTAATGCCTCCAAATTTTCAGCGCATGAACAATGGCTGCCAATTCTAAGTCATGAACATGATAATTCTTCTCGTGAACTTTCAACTGCCGCGACGCATATGCAATTACCTTGCCATTTTGCATTAATACTGCACCAAGCCCAATGTGAGATGCGTCACAATATACCGTATACGATCCTGAACCTGTGGGTAATACCAATACTGGCGCCGTAGTCAAAGCGGTTTTGAGCTTCTGAAGGCTCAACTCACACTCGTCTGACCATCTGAATGGAACACCCTTCTGGGTTAGTCTGGTCAATGTGCTTGCTATAGATGAAAACCCTTCCACGAACCGACGATAATAACCTGCCAAACCCAGGAAACTCCGGATCTCTGTAACTGAAGTAGGTCTAGGCCAATTCTGAACAACCTCAATCTTCTTAGGATCCACCTTTATGCCTTCTGCCGATACAATATGTCCCAAAAAGGCAACTGAGTCTAACCAAAACTCACATTTTGAAAATTTGGCATATAACTGATTATTCTTCAAGGTGTGAAGCACACTTCGAAGATGCTGCTCATGCTCCTCTCGACTGCTGGAGTAAATCAAGATATCATCAATGAATACAACCACAAAAGAATCCAAATAAGGCTTGAACACCCGATTCATCAAATCCATAAATGTTGCTGGAGCATTTGTCAACCCAAATGACATCACTAGGAACTCGTAATGCCTATACCGAGTCCGAAAAGCTGTCTTAGGGACATCAGATGCCCTAATGTTGAACTGATGGTAACCAGATCTCAAATCAATTTTCGAAAATACCTTGGCACCCTGAAACTGATCAAATAAGTCATCAATTTTTGGCAGCGGATATTTGTTTTTGATAGTGGCCTTGTTCAACTGCCGATAATCTATACACATCCGCATCGAGCCATCTTTCTTCCTTACAAATAATACTGGTGCACCCCAGGGCGAGACACTGGGTCTAATGAATCCCTGATCAAGCAAGTCTTGTAACTGCTCTTTCAATTCTTTCAACTCTGGCGGGGCCATACGGTATGGTGGAATAGAAATGGGTTGAGTGCCCGAAGCCAAATCAATACAGAAGTCAATATCTCTGTCGGGTGGCATACCTGGCAGATCTGCAGGAAATACTTCTGAAAATTCATGAACAACTGGTACTGAGTCCATAGAAGGGACATCTGCACTGGGATCACGAATATAAGCCAAATAGGCAAGACACCCTTTCTCTACCATACGCCGAGCTTTCATATAAGAAATAACCCTGGTGGCAGAATGGCCAGGAGTTCCTTTTCACTCTAATCGAGGTAACCCCGGCATAGCTAGGGTCACTGTCTTGGCATGACAGTCCAATATAGCATGATAAGGAGACAGCCAATCCATACCCAAGATGACATCAATATCTACCATATCAAGAAGTAGAAGATCCACACTAGTTTTAAGATTACTAATAGTAACCACACACGAACGGTAGACATGATCTACTACCACAGAGTCTCCCACCGGTGTAGATACACACACAGAAGCCCTCAGAGAATCACAAGGCACAACCAAATATGAAGCAAAATAGGAGGACACATAGGAATAAGTAGATCCTGGATCAAATAGAACTGAAGTATCTCTATGGAAAACTTGAATAATACCTGTGATCACAGCATCAGATGACTCGACCTCAGGCCTAGCTGGAAAAGCATAAAATTGGGGCTGGGGCCCACCACTCTGAACTGCATCTCTGGGACGGCCTCTAACTGGCTGGCCTCTACCTCTAACGGTTTGACCTCCACCTCTAATGGCCTGACCTCCACCTCTAATGGCCTGACCTCTACCTCTAACTGCCTGAACCCTACCTCTAGCTGGCTGAGTAGGTGGTGAAGCAACCGGTGCCGGTATGATGGCACGAGAATCTTGCCGAGATCTGTTACTCGCCAATCTAGGGCAATACCTCCTAATGTGACCAATATTCCTACACTCATAACACCCATCCTGATGCTGTGGTTGCTGAAGCTGAAGCTGACCCAGATGGGCCGAATAACCACTGTAGTAACTCTGGAGTGGTGGTGCACTGATAAGAGCTGAATGTGCACTGAATACTGGCTGCCTAGAGTAAGGCATAATAGGACCGTGACTCCCTGAAGCACCGGGAGATACATGAAGTACTGAATGAAGCGGTCTGGGAGGATGACCCCTACCAAGATTACCCCGGCCTCCAGATGAGGCACCACTGTAACCACCAAATTGACGAGGCCTCTTATCGGACCTCTGCCCTTTTTCCTGTGCAAGAACCATCTCGATCCTCCTTGCGACATTAGCAGCCGCCTGAAAAGAAATCTCACCTCCGGTCTCCTTGGTCATCTGAAGTCTGATAGGGTGTGTGAGTCCCTCAATGAACCTCCTCACTCTCTCTCCCTCCGTAGGTAGTAAAAGGAGAGCATGACGGGCCAAATCCACAAAACAGGACTCATACTGAGTAACAGTCATACTGCCCTGCTGTAGACGCTCAAATTGCTTGCGGAATTCCTCTCACTGTGATAGGGAGAAACTTCTCCAGAAATAGCTGAGAGAACAGCTCCCAGGTAAGTGCAGGTGATTCGACTGGTCGGGTCAATGGGTAATCTCTCCACCACCTCTTGGCGGAACCCGTCATCTGGAATACAGCAAAATCAACCCCATTGGTCTCAACTATACCCATGTTCCGCAGCACCTCATGGCAACGTTCAAGATAATCCTGTGGGTCCTCAGAAGGTGTACCACTGAAGTGAACTGGAAAGAGCTTAGTGAACTTATCCAGTCTCAATAAGGCCTCAAAAGACATGGCGGACCTATCACCGGTCTGTGCCACAACAACTAGCTAAACTACCCCAACTGGCGGGGCTGCTGGAGCCTGATTCTGGGGAGCCATCTGCTCCGGAGCGGGAGTAGGGGGAGTTTGTGCTCTTACCCCAGCCTGTGAGATGGCTGGTGCCACTGAAAATGTATCATTCTGGGCCACACCCTCCATGAGACTCACCAATCGGACTAGAGCGTCCTGAAGCACTGGAGTGGCTATGAATCCTTTCGGGACCTGAACTGGTCCAACTGGTACATTCTGAACTGGGACCTCCTCCTGAAGGTCTACCTGAGGTTCTACAACAGGTGCAGCTACTCGCGCTCTGGACTAAGCTCTACCTGGGCCTCTGCCTCGGCCTCTAGCACGACCTCGGCCTCGACCTCTACCCCTGACCATAGTTGCCACCGGGGGTTCTGGCCCCTGTCCATCGGTAGAGGTATTACGTGTTCTCACCATCTGTGAGAGAATAAGAGTAGAATGGTTCAATAATCGATGATAGAATAAAATCGCACAACAGAATAAGAAAGAAGTGATATTGTTCCTAAACTTCATAGCCTCTGAGAGATAAGTACAGACGTCTCCGTACCGATCCTTCAAACTCTACTAAGCTTGCCCGTGACTCGTGAGACCTATGTAACCTAGTGCTCTGATACCAACTGTCACGACCCGAAATTCCCACCTCCGGACCGTGATGGTGCCTAACATTTCACTTGCTAGGCAAGCCAACGTTACTAACATTATCCATTTTTAAAATAATTTTTATATTTATTAATAACAAGGAAGCAAATGCGGAAGCAATTTTGAAATAATCCATAATAATAACGATGTCTAAATACCATCCCAGAATTGGTGTCACAAGTGCACGAGCTTCTAGAATAAATACAAATAAAGGTCTGAATAAAGTAAGGCTGTCTGGAAATAAACACACAGCTAAAGTGAAATAGACGGGGACTTCGGAACTGTGGACGCCATGCAGTTATACCTCAAGTCTCCTCCGAGTAGCTAAAATCCGAGCAAGTCTATGGTATGCCGCTGGGACCAACTCCAAAATATGCACAAGAAGTGCAGAGTGTAGTATCAGTACAACCGACCTCATATATTGGTAAGTGCTGAGCCGAACCTCGATGAAGTAGTGACGAGGCTAAGGCGATTCACTTACATTAACATGTACACAATATTAGTAACAACAACAATAATAGGAATAAATCAAGTAATTCATTTATAATAATTGAAGGCAACTCAGCAGTCATAACCAATTATCATTTCCATTATTTATGTTGCAGCGTGCAACCCGCTCTCACAGTATATCCACATTCAATTCTGTTGCGGCGTGCAACCCGCTCCTCCAACATATTCATTTTAATCAAGTCTGTTACGGCGTGCAACCCGATCCTCCAATATTGACTTTTAATAAGTCTGTTGCGGCGTGCAACCCGATCCTCCAATATATTCATTATAATCAATCTTGTTGCGGCGTGCAACCCGCTCCTCCAATATTAACTTTTAATAAGTCTGTTGCGGCGTGCAACCCGATCCTCCAATATTGACTTTTAATAAGTCTGTTGCGGCGTGCAACCCGATCCTCCAATATATTCATTATAATCAATCCTGTTGCGGCGTGCAACCCGCTTCTCCAATATTTTCATTTATCAATTCTTATAGAAGAAATTTTTCCAATAAATGTAACAATTAATATAGAATTTCAAGACAACAAGCATACAATAATTATGGTTTAATTATGAAGCAAACAATGACAAATAGCAGATTAATATGGAAATCAGGGAGTAAATAGGCAGTTTAATATTTAATATGCTAAATGTCAAATAACAATTAAGGCACATAATTCAAATAGCATGTAACAATTAATGCAGGAATTCAAGGATTTACATTTGCAAAGAATAAGCGAGAAACAATTATTATAATAATTAATTTATGATTAAAAATAATTTATGATGTTTCAAGTAAGCATACAAACAATTAATTTGACGACGTATAGACACTCGTCACCTCGCCTATACGTCGTTTACATGCAATTCACATAACAAACAATTTAAGGGTTCTATTCCTTTAAGTCAAGGTTAACCCCGACACTTACCTCGCTTTGCAAATTCCAATCTATTATTCAATCACAACTTTTCCTTTTAAATTTGCCTCCGAAAGCGTCAAATCTATTCACAAACAATTCAATATATTCAATACGAATCATAGGAATTAATTCCATATGAATTTACAAATTTTCCGGATAAAAATTCGAATTTTTTAAAGATATTCAGCAGTGGGACCCATTCCGATACGAGTTCAACCATACCAAATTTGTCCAATTCCGATATCAAATGGACCTTCAAATCTTAATTTTTCATTTTTTGGAAAGTTTTACAAAAATTTCAATTTCTTCCATCTAAATCCGAAATAAATGATGAATATCGACATGGATATGTGAAATATAATCACTACATGATAAAGAACACTTACCCAGTTCAAAGTCGTGAAAATTCCCCTTGAAATCGCCCAAATCCGAGACTTAAAACTCAAAAATGAGTAAAAATGGCTAAGACCCGATTTTATGTATTCTGCCTAGCATTTTAGCATTTGCGGGCTATATTTTCGCACATGCGGTCTCGTATTTGCGAGACAAAGCTCGCATTTGCGAAGTAGGGCTGTCAGGCGAGGTTCCGCACTACGGACAAAATGTCGCACCTGCGACGTCCGCTTCTGCGCAAAAGGTCCGCACCTGCGAAGACCGCATCTGCGTTGGAAGTCTCGCTTCTGCGAGCTCACACCTGCGGTTAAAATTCCGCAGGTGCGATTACACCAGAACTCAAAATTTCAGATTTTGCTAAAGTCCAATTCTTGTTCCGATTTCAATCCGTTTTACTCTCGGGGTACTCGGGACCCCGCTCGAATATACCAACAAGTCCCGTAACATAATACGAACTGACTCGAGGTCTAAAATCACGTCAAACAACACCCCGATTCGAACTTTGTTTTTTAAACTTTTAATTTGCAAATCTCGTGCCAAAACATATTAAATAAATCGGTAATGACCAAATTTGGCACACAAGTTATAAATGACATAACGGAGCTGTTCAAATTTCCAGAATCGGATTCCGGCTACGATATCAAAAAGTCAACCCCGTGGTCAAACTTGGAATAATTAGCCTTTAAATTGCTATTTCCGTTAAATGGTCATAACTTGAGATAGGGACCTCCAAATTAAATTCCGGGCATACGTCCAAGTCCAAAATCACGATACGGACCTACATAATTTTCAAAACACTGATCCGGATCCGTTTGCTCAAAATATTGACCAAAGTCAACTTAGTTTAGTTTTAAAGCTCTTTTTCCCATTTTAATCAATTTTTCACATGAAAACTTTTCGGAAAATTTTACGAACTGCGCACGCAAGTCGAGAAATGATAAATGGTGCTTTTTCGAGGTCTTAGAACACAAAATTACTTATTAAATTTAAAGATGACATTTTTGGTTCATCACATTTTCCTTAATTTCCGTCGAGATTCTCTCCCTAAGTACGACTAAAACGACTTTTTATCTCATAGCTTGATCTTGGTTGGTCTTGGTACTGATCGAGCTCCGGATCTCGAGCTCGATATCGATTCGAGCTCGATATTGACTCGGGCTCGATATTGGCTCGAGCTCAATATTGACTTCGAGATCAGTATTGATCGGTCCCCGAATCCTGAGCTCGATAACCTAGCTTTGGATCTCATCTCGATATTTATGAATATGACCCTCGGTCTATCATATTCCAATCTTGACTAATTACATAAAGGGAAAAATCGGTTTTGAAAGTATACAGATAGTCTCTCATTTCTCGGGAAGAATGTGGCAAGAAACAACATGATTTTCCAACGATATAACTAGATATATACTGGCATTTGCATCGAGCCCGACCATGACGTATGTGATAAATGTCACGTCGGTTGAGTTACCAAGGCATTAAATGTGCGTCAGACGATGGTCGGCCACTGCTGATTTTGAACCGTCGTCGCCAAATCTATAAATAGCTCCTCTCTTCACCATTTTTTACTTTCAGATCTCCAATCTCCCAATCTTCTAAGTTCTTTTTTACATCTTTGAGTTCTTCATCTGCAAATCTCTTCTTAAAACACCAAATCTTGTCATCTCCCTCTATTTTCAACTTCAAATCGAAATTGCAAAAACGTCAAAAACTATTCCTCAAAAAGAAAACACTTCTTCATCGCGGCCTACCGACGATAAAACACCAGTGGAGCCACGACCTGAGGAGTGTGTTCCCGGGGGTTTGTCCTCACTTCTGATTTTAAGACCGATAAAGCCTCGTCGGTTCCCAGTCGATGCGATTCAATATCAAGGTGTATATGCTCGATAACTGAGGGACACCTTAAGCAGGTAAGGAAAGATTGCAACTGGGAGAACAAAGAAGTGGTGATCTCCCCCCCCCCTCCCGGACCCGATTGTCGTTGACTTTTGCCGCCAGTATCAAATAACCCTAGGCTAAATCCACCCTTCTTTTTGGCGAATCGTTATTCTACTCTGATTTTTTGTGAGCAAAGTCGAGGGGATGCCTTTTACCTTTGACTACCTTATTAGGTTATACAACCTCCGCCTCTATCGAGGTGGGTTAATAAAAGTCGAATGCCGAGCTACCAAATTATCGTTCTCGAGCATAGACGAGGATAACGACCGAGGTTGGATGAGCCAATTCGTTCGAGTGAGGACTTCCGACCTAATCCCGGCCGAGAATATGCCATTTTCCGAGAAATGGAATATGAAGCGTAAGTACAACCCCACTATTAGCTTCTATTTATTGTTTTGTTCCTTTGTTTCTTTCTCACCGATATCCTTTTCTGTAATTATCCGGTCAGTCATTTTGAGAATTTAAGTCTCGTTCGGTGGCATAAAGCCTTGAGCAGCTTCATATTATGTGTATTGACTTGCGTGCATGGTGGCATTCGGTTACCAGTTGTTTCAGAGTGACTTGGGACACTTAGTCCCTAAAACAGAAGCTTAAGTCTTAGGATTGTGACCGTAGTCGGAACTATGTGAAGACGACTCCGGAATAGAGTTCCGTCGATTCCATTTGCTCCGTTGGGTGATTTGGGACTTAGGAGCGTGTCCGTACTATAAATCTGAGGTCTGTAGCTGAATTAGGCTTGAACTGGCGAAAGTTAAATTTTTGGAGATTTGAACCGGAAGTGGACTTTTTGATATCGGGGTCGAATGCGATTCTGAGAGTTGGAACAACTCCGTTATGTTATTTGGGACTTGCCTGCAAAATTTGATGTCATTCCGGGTTGATTTGATAGGTTTCGACACGGGTTTTAGAAGTTGAAAGATTTGAAATTTATAAGTTTGATTCATGGTGCGATGCGTAGTTTCATCGTTAGTTGATGTGATCTGAGGGCTCGAATAAGTTTGTATGGTGTTTTAGGATTTGGTTGGTATGTTTGGTTGAGGTCCTGGGGGCCTCTGGTGAGTTTCAGATGCTTAGCGGATTAAAAGTTTGATTTGTGTTACTGCTAAGTCTTCAGGCTTCTGGTATTTTCACACCTGCGGTGAAGAGACTGCAGGTGCGAGAGCGTACGCATGGGGAGGCAAGCGCAGAAGTAGAAAAATGGAGGAGTGCCAGTGGTCGCAGGTGCGAGGTAAATTCCGCATCAACGATGCCCGCAGATGCGATGGAGCAATAGCAGGAGCGGTGAAGGACCTTAGAAGTGGACATGGGTCTGCAGGTGCGCACACATAGGTGCGACTCTTGGATCGCAGAAGCGGACGCTGAGTTTTGAATGGAATCTTCACCTGCGATGGGAATTCCGCAGGTGCGGTGATGCATGTGCGAAGGCAGGTCCGCAGACGCGGTTTAACTAGCAGAAAAATGGGGCAAATCGAGGGTTTGATTCATTTCTTCATTTTTGGACTTGGGAGCTCGGGAATTGGCGATTTTTCAAGGGATTGTCAGAGAGAGTTTTGGGGTAATGATTTCCAACTCGCTCTTGGTTGTATTTCATTAATCTATACTTGTTTTCTTCATTAAATTTCGGGTTTGGATTAAAAATTTAGGAAAAATGGGAAGAAGTTCTTCAACTAAGAGTTTTGAGTTTTCATTGGGATTTAGACATCGGATTTGGATGATTTTGGTATGAGTGAACTCGTGAGTGAATAGGTGTTCGTATTTTGTGAGTTTTACCCGATTCCGAGACGTGGGCCCGGGTCGACTTTTTAGGGCGAATTTCGGAATTTTTATTAAATATTGATTTCATTGATTAGATAAGTCTATTATTGTTGTATTCATGTTATGCAATTGTATTTGACTAGATTTGGGCCATTCAGAGTCGGATAATTGAGGAAAAGGCATTCTTACGGACTGTTTGAGCTTGGTTCGAGGTAAGTATCTTGCCTAACCTTGTGTGGGGGATTTTTCCCTTAGGATTTGAGTCTTCTATGTTGATTGTAGTCCATGCACGCGAGGTGACAATTGCGTGCTCGGACTTATTTGTGAAAAGTTGGCCTTTTAGGATTCTTAGGTCCTTATATTCACTGAGTATGAAGTTGTTCTTGATATGATTAAGTTCCTATTTACTAGTTTCGCCTCTACATACTTTAATTAAAATTAATTGCTTTCAGGATTCACTCTTATTGCCTATTTGACTCTTATTTGACTTAACTGAAGATTTTACCTCCTATATTGTCATGCTATCTTTTCATAACTGCTTATCTTTATTTGAAATTATTATTGTATCATCTTATAATTTGTTCAGTCTTAATTGAGGTTATGATTATCTGCTTATCCTTAATTTAATTGTTGAAAATCCTTAGTAATTTCTCAACATTAAAAGAAGTTTTAGATATCATATGTCTTAGTCGACTTGTTTTATTTGGAATTATTTGACTCGTGTTAGTTTCCCTATTGTTGAAATGTATATTGTGGGATCGTTGATACACATTAGTTTCCCCTTTGTTGAGTTGTTTTCTTTACGCCTATCATTCTTTATTGTGGTTGTTCCTTGTGATTTGGTCCCACATTTTCTTGTGATTTAAAAGTTCTTGAGTTGATTTACTTGTCGTACTTTGTATTATTGCCATTGTTGTTGTTGTATTTGTTGTTGTGAAGCACGAGGTTTCTGCCGTGCAGTTGTTATTATTGTGATGCACGAGGTTTCTGCCGTGCGGATGTTGTTATGGGGTTGCACGAGGTTTCTGCCGTGCTATTATTACTATTGATATTTGCACATGCGGCGTGACAAGGTGGGATATATATATGTGTGGGTTGCGCATGTGGCGAGACAAGGTGGGAACATTATTATGCATGTGTGGCGAGACAAGGCGGGCATTTATGTTACTATTGCACACGTGGCGAGACAAGGTGGGCTGTGTCAGGGATTGATTTGTGATGATTTGTCGCCTGGGGGAATTCTTGTTGTTGATATTTGTGAAGTAGTATACATACATGTGTGAGCTTTATCTTGTGAAAGCTGTGAGAAAATATTCTACGTGTTGTCCGTTCTTTTTCCTTATGCTTATTTGCTGATATAGACTATGGTAGGACACTTGCACAAGCATACACGTAGTTAAGCACTCTTATCGGATAAGAGGTGTTCTTGATATTGTTGAGCATAGATGCTCACCCTTGTTTACTTGTCTTCTATGTGAGAATGGATCTATTGGCACGTGAGTCGTCGGTGTGGTCATGAGGTGTTATGAGGGCATAGGATGCCAAGTGTTAGGGTTCAGGTATTGAGACCCGTGAGTT
Organism: Nicotiana tomentosiformis; assembly: GCF_000390325.3. NCBI lineage: Eukaryota > Viridiplantae > Streptophyta > Magnoliopsida > Solanales > Solanaceae > Nicotiana > Nicotiana tomentosiformis. The sequence goes on along the minus strand of NC_090821.1, from coordinate 72,717,750 downwards.
GTGAATTATCCGAGGTTCGGTACCTCGTGGAGTTGTTGACTAAAACCTGATGTAAAAGCGGTTGTAATTACTGAGTTATTACTTGTCCTTACTGTATTCGTGATTCCGGATTTAGGTTGTGTTCCATTTACTTTATTTTCGTCATTTTCATGATATTCCGCTGATACTTGTTATTTTCTTGCTTTAATGCCATGACTGTATTGTGAGCCATATTGCATAGTCTTTATGTATACATCATACTTCTGTTATTCATGTGCTTATATCTGTTCAGTTTATTAGACCAGTGGGTGTCTTGACTGTTCCTCGTCACTACTCCACCGAGGTTAGTCTTGATACTTACTGGGCACCGCTGTAGTGTGCTCATGCTACTCTTCTGCACATTTTTGTGTAGATCCAGGTACTTGTTCGTTATTTAGCTGTGTGGACTGTTGCTGTGGAGACTCAAGGTAAACCTGCTGCTGCGTTCGCAGGCTTCGGAGTCACCTTCCAGTTTTTGTTTTGCACTATTTATCCTTATTTTTGGACAGTTGTATTTAAAAGTTTTCTAGTAAACACTCTGTAGAGCTTATGACTTGTACCACCGGTTTTGGGATTTTAAGAGATTCTATTTAAATAATGTTGTTGTGTTAATTAGTGTTAGGCTTACCTAGTCCCTAAGACTAGGTGCCATCACTATACCCAACGGAAGGAAAATTGGGTCGTGACAAATTGGTATCAAAGCTCTAAGTTCATGGGTGCTACGAGTCATAAGCGAGTTTAGTAGAGTCTTGCGGATCGGTATGGAGACATCTGTACTTATCTTCGAGAGGCTACGGAACTATTAGGACAATTTCACTTCTTTCATTCCTATCGTGCGAGCTTATTGATCTCGGAGTTTGAACTTTTATCATTCCATTCTCTCACAGATAGTGAGGACACGAGCTGCAGTTATTGGCGACGCTGCTCTTGGAGCAGGTTTCGCTAGAGGCAGCGATAGAGGCCAACGAGGAGTAATTGCCATAGCTAGAGCACCTACTAGGGCAGCCGTTGAGGAGACGCCAGTAGTTCTAGTTGGGGAGCAGGTACCGGAGCTGTTACCCCCGGGCTTCAGGAGACCTTAGCACAGTTCCTGAGCATGTTTGGTACATTGGCTCAGGCGGGGTTGATTCCGGTTGCACCCGCTATTTCACAGACAGGGGGAGGAGCCCAGACTCCCACCGCCCACACCCCATAGCAGCGAGTTCATGTTGGTCAGGTTCCAGGTGTCATGGCGACACAGCCTGTGGTCCCAGTTCAGCCCATGGTCAGGGTAGCAGCATCTGAGGAAGAGCAGCTTAGACTTGCAAGGCTCAAGAAATATGGCCCTCCTACATTTAGTGGTTTGGCTTCAGAGAGTGCACAGGGTTTTCTGGAGGAGTGTCACCGCATTCTCCGTACTTTGGGTATCGTGGAGATGAGCGGGGTTGCTTTTACTACGTTCCAGCTCAGGGGAGCGGCTTATCAGTGGTGGCAGGCATATGATCTGGGTAGCCCAACCGAGTTAACTTCACTTACATAGGTTTAGTTTTCAAAGATGTTCCTGAGAGAGTTTGTACCTCAGTCCCTTCGAGATGCATGGTGCGCGGAGTTTGAGCAGCTGCGCTAGGGAACTATGTCAGTGTCAGAGTATGTCGTGAGATTCATTGATCTGGCTAGGCATGTGCCTGCATTGGTCGCCACAGTTAGAGAGCGTGTTCCCAGATTCATTAAGGGACTCAGGCATGATATTTGGTTCAGCATGGCTCGCGAGTTAGAGCCAGATGTATCGTTTCAGTAAGTGGTAGGGATCGCCCGCCGAGTAGAGGGCATATAGGACTAGGAGAGAGAAGATAGGTGAGGCCACAAGAGAGAGTACAGGCGAGATCAGGAGAGAGAGGATAGGGAGGTGAGGAGGCCTTGTAGACCAAAGAGATCTACTGGTCCTTATTTTGGAGGCAGGGTACGACATGGTAGAGGTTTTGTGGGTTAGCCAGTTCAGTTTGCACTTCAGGCTTCGCACAGTATTTCAGGTGCTCATGGGTCTTAGAGTATCTGTACCGCACAGTTCCCACAACCACGTCAGCAGAGAGGTTGCTTCGAGTGTGGAGATATTAGCCACAGGGTGAGAGATTGTCCTAGACTCCGGATAGGTGTGTCACAACAGAGTATTCAGGCGAGTAGAGGGCACCCAAGAGGGGAAGGCTCGACCCGTTGATGTGTTTCATATAGTAGGCTTGAGGCCACTGCGCCAGATGATGTCATATATGTATACTTTTGATTTGTTACAAGGGGGCACTATTCGTATTTGATTCGGTTTTGCTTATCGGGGCGAGTTCCCCTACTTGTTGTCCCACCTATGGGTGAGTTTATGACTTAGTGTTATGTTTAGGTGTTTACCCCTGTTGGGAGACTCTATGAGTGGTAGCCCGTGTCTATCATTTGTTTCTATTCATTATTACGAGACTAAAAGTGAATTCATGTTGTCCATTATGGTAGGTTGATGTGATTCCTGAATAAATTGATTATAATTTGTGATTTGATACTCTATCGGGGTGAGAGTTTAGCAAGTGTTGAGATTTTATTGGCAGAATTGAGTTAGTGGAAGATTTCCATTGGTATGATGTGTATTCGACTTGTGATTCAGAGTTGAGGGTGAGATCCTCGCGATTCCATGTGATTTGATATGTTTGAGGCGGGCTGCGTGCCGCGGTAGAGGGTGATACCAGGATGAGATCCTTATGATTTGTTCATGTACTTTGATTTTTCCTTTTGAATTGATTTGTAGTAGGGTATTGTTAGAAAGTTGTGCCTGTCGGGCTTGTTTGACATTTATCTTATGTGTTTCTCTTTACATATTTAGTCAATTTCATTATGTGCTTCTTGAGTTTTGGCATGCGGGGTGTATGCCCAGTGGTGTTAGTTGTGACTTGTTGATTCGGGTGTGTAGTTATGAGATCTTCGTGTTACTTGCATCATTGTCAGCGTTGTGGAGGTTTGAAATGGGTTGCTAACAGATATGGGTCTAATTACCGGTGCTGGTTTTGATTTCGGGCAGCTATTATGATCAGAAATATTATTATGAGCCTATATGTGGTGTGTCTTGTTGTGTGGTCGTACCTTGTGGGTGTAGGCATAAGTTGTTACCGCTGGTTGAGACTGATATCGGTTATGGATTTAGAATAGGATCTTTAAAAGATAAATGGAAGGTGAGAATTTTTGGCTTTAAAGCTTATCGGTGTTGGCAGAAAGGATAAATTACAGTTGAGATGGTGTTGTCAGGCATATGTGGATTGGGGTGACGTGGGGTCACCCACGGGTGTATGTTGAATATGTGCTTTCAGTGATTTCAAAACTTCGAGGCGATGCTTAGCACGTTCGAGGACGAACGTTTGTTTAAGAGGGGAAGGATGTAATGACCCAGCCGGTCGTTTTGAGAATTTAAGTCTCATTCGGCGGCATAAGACCCTGAGCAGCTTCATATTATGTGTATTGACTTGCGTGCGTGGTTGAATTCGATTACCGGTTGTTTCGGAGTGACTTGGGACACTTAGTCCCTAAAACGGAAGCTTAAGTCTTAAGATTGTGACCGTAGTCAGAACTATGTGAAGACGACTCCGGAATAGAGTTCCGTCGATTCCATTAGCTCCGTTGGGTGATTTGGGACTTAGGAACGTGTCCGGACTATAAATCCGAGGTCTGTAGCTGATTTAGGCTTGAAATGGCAAAAGTTAAATTTTTGGAGATTTGGACCGGAAGTGGACTTTTTGATATCGGGGTCGGAATGCGATTCCGAGAGTTGGAACAGCTCCTTTATGTTATTTGGGACATGCCTGCAAAATTTGACGTCATTCCGGGTTGATTTGATATGTTTCGGCACAAGTTTTCGAAGTTGAAAGATTTGAAATTTATAAGTTCGATTCATGGTGCGATGCGTAGTTTCATCATTAGTTGATGTGATTTGAGGGCTCGACTAAGTTTGTATGGTGTTTTAGGATTTGGTTGGTATGTTTGGTTGAGGTCCCGGGGGCCTCGGGTGAGTTTCGGGTACTTAGCGGATTAAAAGTTTGATTTGTGTTACTGCTAAGTCTTCAGGCTTCTGGTATTTTCACACCTGCGGTGAAGAGACTGCAGGTGCGAGAGCGCACGCGTGGAGAGGCAAGCGCAGAAGCGGAAAAATGGAGGAGTGCTAGTGGTCGCAAGTGTGAGCTAAATTCCGCATCTGCGATGCCCGCAGATGCGATGGAGCAATCGCAGGAGCGGTGAAGGACCGCAGAAGCGAACATGGGTCCGCAAGTGTGCACACGCAGGTGTGACCCTTGGATCGCAAAAGCAGACGCTGAGTTTTGAATGGAATCCGCACTTGCGATGGGAATTCCGCAGGTGCAGTGACGCATGTGCGAAGGCCGGTCCGCAGATGTGGTTTAACTGGCAGAAAAATGAGGCAAATCGAGGGTTTGATTCATTTCTTCATTTTTGGACTTGGGAGCTCGGGAATTGGCGATGTTTCGAGGGATTTTCAGAGAGAGCTTTGGGGTAATGATTTCCAACTCACTCTTAGTTGTATTTCATTTATCTATAGTTGTTTTCTTCATTACATTTCGGGTTTGGATTGAAAATTTAGGAAAAATGGGAAGAAGTTCTTCAACTAAGAGTTTTGTGACTTTTACCCGATTCCGAGACGTGGGCCTGGGTCGACCTTTTAGGGCGAATTTTGAAATTTTTATTAAATATTGATTTCATTGATTAGATAAGTCTATTATTGTTGTATTCATGTTATGCGATTGTGTTTGGCTAGATTTGGGCCATTCCGAGTTGGATATTTGAGGAAAGGGCATTCTTACGGACTGTATCTTGCCTAACCTTGTGTGGAGGATTTTCCCCTAAGGATTTGAGTCTTCTATGTTGATTGTAGTCCATGCACGCGAGGTGACGATTGCATGCTCGGACCTATTTGTGAAAAGTTAGCCTTTTAGGATTCTTAGGTCCTTATATTCACTGAGTATGAAGTTGTTCTTGATATGATTAAGTTCCTATTTACTAGTTTCGCCTCTACATACTTTAATTAAAATTAATTGCTTTCAGGATTCACTCTTATTGCCTATTTGACTCTTATTTGACTTAATTGAAGATTTTACCTCCTCTATTGTCATGCTATCTTTTCACAACTGCTTATCTTTATTTGAAATTATTATTGTATCATCTTATAATTTATTCAGTCTTAATTGAGGTTATAATTATCTGCTTATCCTTAATTTAATTATTGAAAATCCTTAGTAATTTCTCAACATTAAAAGAAGTTTTAGATATCATATGTCTTAGTCGACTTGTTTTATTTGGAATTATTTGACTCGTGTTAGTTTTCCTGTTGTTGAAATGTATATTGTGGGATCGTTGATACACATTAGTTTCCCCTTTGTTGAGTTGTTTTCTTTACGCCTATCATTCTTTACTGTGGTTGTTTCTTGTGATTTGGTCCCACATTTTCCTGTGATTTAAAAGTTCTTGAGTTGATTTACTTGTCGTACTTGGTATTATTGCCATTGTTGTTGTTGTATTTGTTGTTGTGATGCACGAGGTTTCTGCCGTGCAGTTATTATTATTGTGATGCATGAGGTTTCTGTCGTGCGGATGTTGTTATGGGGTTGCACGAGGTTTCTGCCGTGCTATTGTTACTATTGATATTTGCACATGCGGCGTGACAAGGTGGGATATATATATGTGTGGGTTGCGCATGTGGCGAGACAAGGTGGGAACATTATTATGCATGTGTGGCGAGACAAGGCGGGCATTTATGTTACTACTACACACGTGGCAAGACAAGGTGGGCTGTGTCAGGGATTGATTTGTGATGATTTGTGGCCTGGGGGCATTCTTGTTGTTGATATTTGTGAAGTAGTATACATACCTGTGTGAGCTTTATCTTGTGAAAGTTGTGAGAAAATATTCTACGTGTTGTCCGTTCTTTTTCCTTATGCTTATTTGCTGATATGGACTATGGTAGGACACTTGCACAAGCATACACGTAGTTAAGCACTTTTATCGGATAAGAGGTGTTCTTGATATTGTTGAGCATAGATGCTCACCCTTGTTTACTTGTCTTCTATGTGAGAATGGCTCTATTGGCACGTGAGTCGTAAGTGTGGTCATGAGGTGTTATGAGGGCATAGGATGCCAAGTGTTAGGGTTCAGGTATTGAGACCCGTGAGTTGTGAATTATCCGAGGTTCGGTACCTCGTGGAGTTGTTGACTAAAACCTGATGTAAAAGCGGTTGTAATTACTGAGTTATTACTTGTCCTTGCTGTATTCTTGATTCCGGATTTAGGTTGTGTTCCATTTATTTTTTCTGCATCATTTTCATGATATTCCGCTGATACTTGTTGTTTTCTTGCTTTAATGTCATTACTGTATTGTGAACCATATTGCATAGTCTTTATGTATACATCATTCTTATGTTATTCATGTGCTTATATCTGTTCAGTTTATTAGAGCAGTGGGTGTCTTGACTGTTCCTCGTCACTACTCCACCAAGGTTAGTCTTGATACTTACTTGGCACCGCTGTGGTGTGCTCATGCTACTCTTCTGCACATTTTTGTGCAGATCCATGTACTTGTTCGTTAGCTAGCTGTGTGGACTGCTGCTGTGGAGACTCAAGGTAAACCTGCTGTTGCGTTCGCAGGCTTCGGAGTCACCTTCCAGTTTTCATTTTGCACTGTTTATCCTTATTTCTGGATAGTTGTATTTAGAAGTTTTCTAGCAAATACTCTATAGAGCTTATGACTTGTACTACCGGTTTTGGGATTTTAAGAGATTCTATTTAAATAATGTTGTTGTTTTAATTATTGTTAGGCTTACCTAGTCCCTAAGATTAGGTGCCATCACGATACCCAACGGAGGAAAAATTGGCTCGTGTAAGATTCGAATATTTTTATTTGATTGAAATGATAAACAAAAGAATAGATAAAAAGAATTGACAATGTTTACTTGAAAAACGGATAGAGTTGAATTTATACGTAGTTCTAAGGATACGTGGTATAACTTGAGAAAAGTAAGAAATATCGAATATTGATTGTAAAAAGGGAATTAAAACAAATAGAAATTGAGTAGGGAATGATATTTCTATGAACAAGATGTACCAATGAACAAAGCTCAAAAGAGGATAATCTTTACTATATGTGTGTAAATAATTTCTGAATATGAGAATGTTTTGATGTCTCCGTGTTCAACCTGTCCTTACAGAAATGGTAGCCACTCTCTATAAAGTGGAGGGATCCTACTTTGGATATAATTAAAAATACATAGTGGGAATCTCATGATAGATTAGTCAATTAGCTTTTCCTTAATTCCCGCCAAGATTCTCTCCCTAAGTACGACTACAATGACTCTTTGTCTCATAGCTCGATCCTGGTTGGTCTTGGTACTGATCGAGCTCCGGATCTCGAGCTCGATATCGATTCGAGCTCGATATTGACTCAGGCTCGATATTGGATCGAGCTCAATATTGACTTCAAGCTCAGTATTGATCGGTCCCCGAATTCGGAGCTCGATAACCTAGCTTTGGATCTCATCTCGATATTTATGAAGATGACCCTCGGTCCATCATATTCCAATCTTGACTAATTACATGAAAGGAAAAATCGATTTTGACCATATACAGATAGTCCCTCATTTCTCGGGAAGAATGTGGCAAGAAACGACATGATTTTCCAACGATATGACTAGATATACACTGGCGTTTGCATCGAGCCCGACCATGACGTATGTGATAAATGTCCCGTCGGTTGAGTTACCAAGGCATTAAATGTGCATCAGATGATGGTCGGCCACTGCTGATTTTGAACCGTCGTCGCCAAATCTATAAATGGCTCCTCTCTTCACCATCTTTTACTTTCAGATCTCCAATCTCCTAATCTTCTAAGTTCTTTTTTACATCTTTGAGTTCTTCATCTTCAAATCTCTTCTTAAAACACCAAATCTTGTCATCTCCCTATATTTTCAACTTCAAATCGAAATTGCAAAAACGTCAAAAACTATTCCTCAAAAAGAAAACGCTTCTTCATCGCGGCCTACCGACGATAAAACACCAGTGGAGCCACGCCCTGAGGAGTGTGTTCCCGGGGGTGTGTCCTCACTTCTGATTTTAAGACCGATAAAGCCTCATCGGGTCCCGGTCGATGCGATTCAGTATCGAGGTATATATGCTCGATAAATGAGGGACACCTTAAGCAGGTAAGTAAAGATTGCAACTGGGAGAACAAAGAAGTGGTTATCCCAGCCCCCCGACCCCGTTGTCGTTGACTTTTGCCACCAGTATCAAAATAACCCTAGGCCAAATCCACCCTTCTTTGTGGCGAATCGTTATTCTGCTCCGATGTTTTGTGAGCAAAGTCGAGGGGATGCCTTTTACCTTTGACTACCTTATCAGGTTATACAACCCCCGCCTCTATCAAGGTGGGTTAATAAAACTCGTACGCCGAGCTACCAAAGTACCATTTTCGAGCATAGACGAGGATAAGGACCGAGGTTGGATGAGCCGATTCGTTCGAATGAGGACTTCCGACCTAATCCCGGCTGAGAATATGCTATTTCCCGAGAAATGGAATATGAAGCGTAAGTACAACCCCACTGTTAGCTTATATTTATTGTTTTGTTCCTTTGTTTCTTTCTCACCGATATCCTTTTCCGTGATGTAGCAGTTGCTTGGATGCCCGGTGCAATTCCTAATCTCAAAGGCTGGGTTCGGGACCTGGCCTCGACCTTTACATATGCCGAGCGCTCGTGGCGCAATTTATCAAAGGGCTGATGGGAGGCCAAAACACATGGTAAGCCTATTTCCCACGTCTTTGTTGACTTTGTAAAAGCGTTTCTTACATATATGCTTTTTATACAAGCTTTGGCAACGATGCTGTTATAAGGCCCCTATCTGGTAAGGAGGAGACTTCGATCCCAGCACCGAAACTGGCAAAGGACAAAAAGAGGAAAAAGATCTCAACCTCCAAGGATCCGGAACCTGAGAAGAAGGCGGCTCGTAAGCTGAGGAGGAACATCATCCTCCTGACCAAAGACTATGTTCGACGCCTTAGGGATGAAGATGAAGAAGAGGAAAAGGATGACTCCGGACTGGTGGCCCGAGTGAGAACGAGCACCGAGGCCCCAAAGGCTACTGAATCGGTGAAGGCTGCAGAGATTCCATCTCGAGATGAGGGGGTCTCAGGAAGAGAATTGGGCGAAGTCCCCGAGTCGTCGAGGATTGAGGATTGAGGCTGAAGTTAGGGAGCTGGCCTCCTTCGATGATGATGATGCCCAGAGCAAGAGCGGGTCCGAGAGAGGGGAGGACCCCGATGGAGAATAAGCTGCTCCCGGAGAAAATTAGGAACCTTAGGATTTTTCCTTTTTGATTTCGTGTAGGGTCCTAATCGGACTTTGTAAATATTCTCATATATACAAAGATCTCTTTCTTTTCTGACTTGTCTTTATTTCATTTCCTGCCTTGTGAAAATTTTGTTTCATTCATGCCTTATGAAAGTTTTGTTCATAAGTTCGAGGCTTTAGGCAATTGTGATTGAAGTCGGACTAGTGTAGTTTTTATAATCGAGTCATTGCTTGCCCGAACTCGCATATGAGTAGCCCTTAGGCTTAATAGTCGAGTGAGCCTTTTCTCAAACTCGAAATGAAAATAGCCATTAAGCTTTTATGGTCTAGTGAGTATTTGCTCGAACTCAAATTAAGAGTAGCCCTTAGGCTTTATGGTCGAGTGAACATTTGCTCGAACTCGAGTTAATTAGTATCCCTTGGGCTTTATGGTCGAGTGAGTGTTTGCTCAAACTCGAGATGAAAACAACCCTTAGGCTTTATGGTCGAGTGAATATTTGCTCGAACTCGAATTAAGAGTAGTCCTTGGGCTTTATGGTCGAGTGAGTATTTGCTCAAACTCGAATTAAGAGTAGCCCTTAGGCATTATGGTCGAGTGAGTGTTTGCTCAAACTCGAAATAAAAATAGCCCTTAGGATTTATGGTCGAGTGAACGTTTGCTCGAACTCTAGTTAATAAGTAGCCCTTGGGCTTTATGGTCGAGTGAGTGTTTGCTCGAACTCGAAATGCAAACAGCCCTTAGGCTTTATGGTCGAGTGAGTATTTGCTCGAACTCGAATTAAGAGTAGCCCTTGGGCTTTATGGTCGAGTGAGTATTTGCTCGAACTCGAATTAAGAGTAGCCCATAGGCTTTATGGTCGAGTGAACATTTGCTCGAACTCGAGTTAATTAGTAGACCTTGGGCTTTATGGTCGAGTGAGTGTTTGCTCAAACTCGAGATGAAAACAGCCCTTAGGCTTTATGGTCGAGTGAGTATTTGCTCAAACTCGAATTAAGAGTAGTCCTTGGGCTTTATGGTCGAGTGAGTATTTGCTCAAACTCAAATTAAGAGTAGCCCTTGGGCTTTATGGTCAAGTGAGTGTTTGCTCCAACTCGAAATGAAAACAGTCCTTAGGCTTTATGGTCGAGTGAACGTTAGCTCGAACTCAAGTTAATGAGTAGCCCTTGGGCTTTATGGTCAAGTGAGTGTTTGCTCGAACTCGAAATTCAAACAACCCTTAGGCTTTATGGTCGAGTGAGTATTTGCTCGAACTCGAATTAAGAGTAGCCCCTGGGATTTATGGTCGAGTGAGTGTTTGCTCCAACTCGAAATGAAAAAATCCCTTAGGCTTTATGGTCGAGTGAACATTTGCTCGAACTCAAGTTAATGAGTAGACCTTGGGCTTTATGGTCGAGTGAGTGTTTGCTCGAACTCGAAATGAAAATAGCCCTTAGGCTTTATGGCAGAGTGAGTATTTGCTCGAACTCGAATTAAGAATAGCCCTTGGGCTTTATGGTCGACTGAGTATTTGTTCGAACTCAAATTAAGAGTAGCCCTTGGGATTTATGGTCGAGAGAGTATTTGTTCTAACTCGAGATGAAAACAACCCTTAAGCTTTATGGTCGAGTGAGTATTTTCTCGAACTCAAATTAAGAGTAGCCCTTAGGCTTTATGGTTGAGTGAACGTTAGATCGAACTCGAGTTAATGAGTAGCCCTTGGGATTTATGGTCGAGTGAGTGTTTGCTCAAACTCGAATTAAGAGTAGCCCTTAGGCTTAATAGTCGAGTGAGCGTTTGCGCGAACTTGAAGTAACGTAGCCCTTGGGCTTAATAGTCGAGTGAGCGTTTTCTCGAACTCGAAGTAATGAGTTACCCTTAGGCTTTATGGTTGAGTGAACGTTTGTTCGAACTCGAGTTAATGAGTAGCCTTTGGGCTTTATGGTCAAGTGAACGTTTGCTCGAACTCGAGTTAATGAGTAGCCTTTGGGCTTTATGGTCGAGTGAGTATTTTCTTGAACTCGAATTAAGAGTAGCCCTTAGGCTTTATGGTCGAGTGAGCATTTTCTCAAACTCGAAGCAATGTAGGCCATATGGAGCTGATCTCGTTTATTTTTTAGTTGGCAGTCCCCGATTTATGGGATAATTTTTCAAACTCTGGTCATGGTTGGCCCTTAAGCCTATTTGAACATGAAGTAGAAAGATCTTTCTTAGATATGAGATATCGGTAAAGAAGAAATTTCTCTTTATAAATTATTATACATGTGTTCATGTTTTGTGCCAGGGCTCTAGCAAACTACGCGAGCATGATTCATTTGACCATTTGGCCCTTACATTTTTTCCTACCGAGACCCTGTTTGACATGAAGTAATTTTCTTGCATCGAACTTGATTTATTCGAGAGCCATGGGCAATGCCCTATAGTATTCAACGTTGATTGTAAAGAGGCCTCGGATACTGTTGAATTGTTCTAAGTTAGCACGATCAATGGTTGCCTCATTAAAAACTTTGCCGAAAAACCCATTTGGGACAAAACCGGTCTAAGGGAAAAAGAGTGTAACGTGTGCTTTCAGGCCTAAAGGCTTCGAGTTGAAATAATCCATTCCTGTTTCTTGTCGAACATCTGCAAGGGTTAGTTTCGAAATATAAATGAACATGGGAGGGTCGTACCTTAGCAGTAGTACCGTTTTAGCTGCGACACATTCCACTTGCTTGGTAGTTGTTTGCCGTGTATCACACCGAGCTTGTAGGATCCTTTTCCGACGATTTCGAGAACCTGATATGGTCCTTCCCAGTTAGGTCCCAGTTTGCCTTCATTCGGATTTTGGGTGTTGAGGGTGACTTTTCTTAGTACCAAGTCCCCGATTTTAAAATATCGAAGATTGGTTCTTCGATTATAGTACCTTTCAATCCACTGTTTTTGGGTGGCCATTCGGACGAGAGCGGCTTCTCGTTTTTCGTCCAATAATTCTAGGCTTGTATTCATGGTCTCGTTATTTGACTCATTTGTCACATATTGGAACCTGATGCTAGGTTCTCCGATCTCAACCGGGATAAGATCTTCGGTGCCATCAACCAACGAGAATGGTATTGCTCCGGTACTAGATTTTGATGTTGTGCGTTATGCCCACAAGACTTCGGGTAGTATTTATCTCCATTTTCCTTTAGCGTCGGTTAATCTTTTGTTAAGATTTTGGATGATGGTTTTGTTGGTCGATTCGGCTTGTCCGTTCCCGCTGGGATTATAAGGTGTTGATAGGATCCTTTTGATTTTGTGATCTTCAAGAAATTTAGTTACTTTGCTGCCGATGAATTGCTTCCCATTATCACATACAATTTCGGATGGCATTCCGAATTGACATATGATGTGGTCTCAAATGAAGTATATTACTTCCTTTTCTCTGACTTTCTCGAAAGCCTGTGCTTCAACCCATTTAGAGAAATAATCAGTCACAAACAAAATAAACTGAGCCTTACCTGGGGCCGATGGGAGGGGGCCAACGATGTCCATTCCCCATTTCATGAAAGTCCATAGAGATAGGACCGAGTGAAGAAGTTCACCGGGTTGATGAATCATGGCGCATGCCTTTGGCACTTGTCGCATTTTCGAACGAACTCCCTAGCATCCTTGTCCATATCGATCTAATAATATCCTGCTCTGATTACTTTGTGGACCAATGAATCGGCACCGGAATGATTTTCGCAAGTGCCCTCATGAATCTCACGCAGGATGTAATCGGTATTTTCCGGTCCCAAACATATTGCCATTGGTCCATCGAACGTCCTTCTGAATAACGTTCCGTCTTTGGACATGGTGAATCGTGTTGCTTTTGTGCGCAGAGCCCTCAATTTCTTTGGATCTGATGGAAGCTTCCCGTTCTTGAAGTACTCTATATATTTGTTTCTACAATCCCAGGTTAGACTTATGGAATTTATCTCACCGATCTTATGAGTTATACGACAGTCTCCGAGTTGAGTTCGTCATCTTCGACCGATGAACCTAAGCTTGCAAGAGCACCAGCCTCGTTGTTTTGCTCTCGAGTTATATGTTGGAAAGTCCATTCCTTAAATCGATGTAAAGTCACCTGTAATTTATCCAAGTACCTATACATTCGATCTTCTCGGACTTCAAAGTCCCGTTAACTTGATTTACCATGAGGAGAGAATCATATTTAGCTTCTATGACCTCGACTCCCAAGCTTCTAGCTAGCCCGAGACCTGCAATCACGGCCTCATACTCGAACTCATTTTTTGTCAATTTTATAGTTCTGATAGATTGTCTAATTATATTACCTGTGGGTGATATTAGAATGATGCCCAGTCTAGACCCCTTCGCATTCGAGGTATCGTCCGTAAAGAGGGTCCAGTCTCCCGAAGAGGTACCCGATTTGATCAGTAATTCCTTTTCAATCTCGGGTACGAAGGCCGACGTAAAGTCAACCACGAAGTCCACTAAGATTTGGGATTTGATATCGGTTCGGGGTCGATACTCGATGTCGTACCCGCTGATTTCTATATCCCATTTGGCCAATCGACCTGAATGCTCGGGTTTGTGCAAAATATTTCAAAGAGGATAAGTTGTTACAACATGTATCGGATGGCACTGGAAATATGGTTTTAGTTTTCTAGAGGCGCTTATTAAAGCAAGCGCTTATTTTTCTAAGTGTGGATATCTAGTTTCAGCCTCGCATAAAGTTTGACTGACATAATAAATAGGGAATTGCGTACCTCGTTCTTCTCCAATCAGGATTCCACTTATCGCTATCTCCAAGACAGCTAAATATAGATAAAGCTTTTTGTCTACCTTCGAGGTATGAAGCAACGGCGGGCTCGATAAATACCTTTTTAGTTCTTCCAAAGCCTACTAACATTCCGGAGTCCATGCAAAATTACTTTTCTTCTTAAGTAGAGAGAAAAATCGGTGGCTCCTGTCTGAGGATCTCGAAATAAATCATCCCAGGGCGGCTATTCATCCCATTAGCCTCTTTACGACTTTTATATTATCTACCACCGTGATGTCCTCGATAGCTTTGATTTTATCGGGGTTAATCTCGATTCCTCGATTGGACACCATGAAACCAAGAAACTTGCCCGAGCCAACCCCGAATGCACATTTTTCGGGGTTGAGCTTCATATTGTACTCCCTTAGTATGTCAAAAGTTTCCTGCAAATTCTTTAAATGGTCCTCTACTCGCAGGGATTTAACCAACATGTCATCAATATAAACTTCCATCATTTTTCCTATTTATTTTTCAAACATTCGGTTTACTAGGCGTTGATAAGTTGCTCCAGCATTTTTTAGACCGAATGGCATCACATTATAACAGTAGGTACCGTACTTAGTGATAAACAAGGTCTTTTCCTGATCCTCTGGGTTCATCTGTATTTGGTTGTACCCGGAATATGCACTGAGAAAATTGAGAGTCTTGTGGACGGCCATGGCATCGATCATACGATCGATATTAGGCAAAGGAAAAGAATCCTTATGGCATGCTTTATTCAGGTCTTTATAATCTATACACATCCTAAGTTTGTTCCCCTTTTTAGGGACTACCACCACATTTGCTAGCCATTCGGGGTATTTTACATCCCGAATGGATCCTATTTTAAGAAGTTTGGTTACCTCGTCTTTGATGAAGGCATGTCTGACCTCTGACTGGGGCCTTCTTTTTTATTTTATCGGATGGAATTTTGGGTCCAAGCTTAGTCTATGAGTGGTGATACCCGGTGGGATCCCTGTCATGTCAAGATGGGACCAAGCAAAATAATTTAGGTTAGCCATAAGAAATTGAATGAGCTTTTTCCTGAGCTCAGGGTCTAACCCCGTACCCAGGTATACCTTTCGCTCGGGAAGATATTCGATTAGCATTATTTTCTCCAGTTCTTGGACCATTGATTGGGTAGCGTCGGAATCATCGGGGATCATGAAGGATCGAGAGATCCCATGTTCATCATCTTCGTCAGCCTTCTGATTCTCTAGTTGGGTCGAGACTGACGTATGTGATTGCTATTTGATATCCCGTTCCCCTTTCGAATCCGATCCTTTTGTCGACGATAGTGAATATATCGGAATTACCTCATCAACGGCAAATATTTCTTTTACGGCCGGTTGTTCTCCGTAGACTATTTGACTCCCTCTAATGTTGGGAATTTCAGGACCTCGTGGAGGGTCGAGGGTATAGCTATCATATTATGGATCCGCAGTCTTCAAAAAAGGGCATTATACCTCATGTCGCCTTTGATTATGGGAAACTTCATTTCTTCGATGGTTCCGGCCATATTTATTGGTAGAATTATCTCGCCCTTAGTAGTTTCACATGCCATATTGAATCCATTTAGAACCAGCGTTGCGGGCACGACCTAGTTCTGTAGACCGAGCTGCTCTACGACCTTCGATCTAATAATGTAGGCCGAATTACCTGGATAAATTAACACACACTTAACTTGAGTTTTATTCATAAGTACAGATATTACCAGTGCATTGTTGTGGGGTTCAATGACTCTTTCTGCATCTTCATCATTAAAGGACAGGGCTCCTATGGGTGCGTAATCCTGATTCCGAGATCGCTTCTCTCTTACAATCAATATCTTAGTGTGCTTAAGTACCGGCCCATGGGGGGTATCGATCCCTCCGATATTCATGTGGATGATGTGTTGTGGCTTTTCTTGTTCGTTTTGCCTACTGAAATCCTTGTTTTTGAAATGGTTTTTGGCCCGGTCACTTAAAAATTCTCGAAGGTGCCCTTTATTGAATAACCGGGCTACCTCATCTCTCAGTTGCCTGCAATCTTCCATTCTGTGGCTATGAGTGCCATGATATTCACACATTTGATTGGGATTCCTCTGGGCTGGATCGGTCTGTAGAGGTCGAGGCCACTTAGTATCTTTGATGCGTCCGATAGCCGACACATTGGTGGATGCATCGATGTTGAAGTTATATTCTGATAACCATAGCTTCCTTAGTTCCGGTATGCCTGTCGAACTCGTTCCTATTCATTAACCCCCGAGACCCTTGGCCTAGATCACTTTTTTTTTGCCTTGTACGGGGTTACGTATTGGTCCGTTACCCCTATGGTCGCCATTGTACGGTCGGTATCGGTCCCTGATCGGCTTTGGTTATCGGTTGATATCCCTTTTAATAACGAACCCAGAACCCAACTGATTGTCTTCGACTCTAATTTTTGATTGATACCGATTGTGTACATCGACCCAGGTAACAACTGGTTACTCGATCAGGTTCTGCTTCAACCATCGTGAAGCCATCGAGCTTCGTTCGTTTAGACCTTGAGTGAAAGCTTGAACAGCCCAATCGTCTGTGACTGGTGGTAGATCCATTCGTTCCATTTGGAAATGAGATACGAATTCTCTTGGCATCTCGTTATCTTTTTGTATTACCTTGAAAAGGTCCGACTTCCTGGTATCGACCTTTATGGCTCCAACATGTGCTTTTATGAAAGAATCTTCAAGCATAGCAAAAGAATCAATAGAGTTAGGCGGTAAATTATGATACCATATCATTGCTCCCTTTGAAAGGGTTTCACAATTTTTTTTTCAATAATACAGATTTGATCTCGTCGTCTTCTAGATCATTCCCTTTAATGGCACATGTGTAAGAGGTGACGTGCTCGTTACGGTCGGTCGTTCCATTATATTTAGGAATTTCGGGCATGCGGAACTTCTTGGGTATCAGTTTCGGAGCTGCGCTCGGGGAAAAGGGCATTTGTACGAATTTTTTTGATTCCAAGCCATTCAATACTGGCGGTGCCCCCGGGATCTGATCAACCCTGGAGTTATACGTTTTCATTTTTTTGTCGTTTGCTTCGATCCTCCTTTCTCCTGACTCTATTCGTTTTGTCAATTCCTCGAGTATTTTAGCGATTTCGGGATTAGTTCTCGATTCTTGCTCATTTGACCTTACTACAGTTGGCCCCGTTCTGTGGGTGACTTCTTGGGGTGGACTGGGCTCCGACCTGCTCGGTGCCTGGGTCTGGCTCCGCAACTGAGCTATCACTACCTATTGAGCTTGCAACATTTCGAAAATCATACGTAAGCTGATTTTGTTTTTCTCAACGTTTTGGGTATTTCGAGCTACAGATCGAGTTCCACCATGAATGCTATTTTCAAGGTCGGAACGTTGATTTGCCTCAACGGCCACATGTGAATTAATGCTATTGGCACTTCGACCCGAGCTCCAATGACATCGACGAACGACCTTTCATGCCCAGGCATCAAGTTTTTGTTCTCATCTTGAAGGCCAACTTCATTGTCAATAGGTAGGGCCATTAATCGAGAATTCGTTATTTTCAGCCTGAAATCAAAAATACTTCCAAGAGCAAGAGTAAAATAGCGTGTTTCACAGAGATTCGTACCAAATAACCACTATTATCCTTAGCCCCATGGTGGGCGCCAAACTGTTTACCCGAAAAATAGATAGAGTTGAATTTATACGTAGTTCTAAGGATACACGGTATAACTTGGTACAAATCGGAAAAGTAAGAAATATCGAATATTAATTGTAAAAAGGGAATTAAAACAAATCGAAATTGAGTAGGGAATGATATTTCTATGAACAAGATGAATCAATGTACAAAGCTCAAAAGAGGATAATCTTTATTATATATGTGTAAATAATTTCTGAATATGAGAATGTATTGATGTCTCCGTGTTCAACCTGTCCTTACAGAAATGGTAGCCACTCTCTATATAGTGGATGAATCCTACTTTAGATATAATTAAAAATACATAGTGGGAATCCAATGATAGATTAGTCAATTAGATTTTTCTTAATTCCCATCGACATTCTCTCCCTACGTGCGGCTACAACGGCTCTTTGTCTCATAGCACGATCTTGGTACTGATCGAGCTCCGGATCTCGAGCTCGATATTGACTCGGGCTCGATATTGGCTCGAGCTCAATATTGACTTCGAGCTCAGTATTGATAGGTCCCCGAATTCCGAGCTCGATAACCTGGCTTTGGATCTCATCTCGATATTTATGAAGACGACCCTCGGTTCATCATATTCCAATCTTGACTAATTACATGAAGGGCAAAATCGGTTTTGACCGTATACAGACAATTAATAATTTAAGCAGATATAACATACACGTAATTGCACAAAAAAGAAATACTTTCTTTTTTATGATATTTGTTTTGAGTTTTGACCTCAATGTACAATACATTTTCACTGACTATCATTATACCTTGTAAGATACGTAAGCGATACCATGAGTATTGGTAGGAGTTGCTTTTCACCTCCTTAAGTGGTTAAAGAAAATTTTTGACTAAAAGGAGAAAGAGTATTTGTTAATTTGTCCACACTTTCCAGATAAGTTCAGCAGAATGATACTTTAATACTTAGTTGAAGGTTGGTGAAATGCACTCTAATTTGTTTTTAAGCATAATCATTCCTTTCTTTTTACGTTCATTTTTTCTTAGTGTGGCTTTGAGCCCAACTCCATTTAACTCGTTCAATCCGTTCAAAGTTGGACGGTCATTGACCCATCCACGCATTGAACTCATCCCATCTTGATCCAACCCATTTCAACTACTTTAAGATTGAGCTGATTTTTAGCCCAAATTGATCCATGATTAACTTTGTTAAAATATCTTTAATATATATAACAAAAGAAGAAAAATCTTATTTGATAAGTAAACAATTCATAAGAGAATAATACACATTAATTAAAGTTTGATAAGAGTTAGCGGGTTGGGCTATGACCTATATTTTAAAGATTTTTTAAACATCTTGGCCCATCCCAAAATCAGCTTTATCCGTCCATTTGACACCCCTAATTGTTTCTAGAAGAATGAACCCAAGTAGCAGCTCAGCCAACCACTTAAACTAAAATAGTCGGTGACGGTATAATATGTGCATATTTTATGTATTATATATGTATAATTATATATAAATATTGTACAATCTATGTATATGGCTAGAAAAAGTAAATAGTAAATATGGTCGTCTATATGTGTAAAGATCCATTTTTTCTATTTTGCGATGACCCAAAAATCTTTAATTTAAATGTTCATTTCTATGTTATATGAAGATGTTGAGAGCTTACCTGCTATGAGTTACGCATCACCTGAATAGTTGATGTTAATGGCATTCCTTTTCTAGTAATATTGTAACGACCCAACTTGTCATTTTAAGAATTAACGCTCCGTTCAATGACTTAAGGTCCCGAGTAACTTCATAATATGTATTATGACCCGCGGGT
This sequence comes from Nicotiana tomentosiformis, assembly GCF_000390325.3. NCBI lineage: Eukaryota > Viridiplantae > Streptophyta > Magnoliopsida > Solanales > Solanaceae > Nicotiana > Nicotiana tomentosiformis. Next base: position 72,698,187 of record NC_090821.1, on the reverse strand, counting down.
GTGGTCGATTTTGATTTTCGAAAGATTTAGAATTTAATTGAAAGAGAAATTCTCATTTTTAAAGCTTAAATGGAAAGAGTTGACCAGAGAGTTGACTTTTGAGCAAACAACCTCGAAATAAAATTTTGATGATGTCAATAGCTTTATATGGTAATTTCGGACATAGGCGCGTGTTAGGATATGGATTTGGAAGTCCGTAGGATAATTCGATGCATTTTGGCGAAAGTTAAAAAATAGATGATTTTCGGAAAGTTCGATCGAAGATTGAATTTCTTTATAACGAGGTCGGAATCCGATTATAGAAATTGAAATAGGTCCGTTATGTCACTTATGACTTGTGTGCAAAATTTGAGGTCAATCGGACTTGATTTGATAGGTTTCGGCATCGAATGTAGAAGTTGAAAATTTCATAATAGACTAAAGTTTCAAGTGAGTTTGCACAAGACCTAACTTCAAACGAGCATACCTCTCTTGATATGAAGTGTTATATGGTATGTTACCTATCAAAAGAAAGGTCTATGCGTCTAGTTTCCAACACTTCAAACCATTCATCATTTGGACATTCCTACAAGACGTTATGACCAAATTACCAAAGGCTGGAAAAATGCGATTCTGCGATCGCAGAAGTAGTTATGCAACTGCAAAATGGTCGCAAACCTGGACAGCACAGCCTTGTTCGTGGCACCGATTTTGCGGTCCATTTTGTGACCCGCACACCAATTGTGCGGTCCATTGTGTGACCGCATAACTGAGTTTGTAGGGTTAATTTTCCTATTTTCATAACCCGACCCCATTTTGATAAATAGGCTTTGGGGTTTATTTTGGGGCAATTATCTGAGGTTATTTAGAGAGAAGTGAGAGTGTTCTAGAGAGAGTAAGTAGATGAAGTGTTTTGTTCATCAAGATTTTGTCCAAACTTTGAAATCCAATAAGGATATCTCACAAGTTCTTCATCTAAGAGGTAAGGTTCCATACCCTAGTTTTCAATTTCGTATTTGGGTAGAAGATAGTTGATTAGGAGTATGATTCTTGGGTATGTGTAACGACCTAACCGGTCGTTTTGACTGTTAAAACCTCGTTCCCCTAAATAAAACTTTCCGTATGTGTTTTAATGATTTATGACTCGTGGGGATGGTTGGTTCGGGATTTGGAAGTGTGTGAGTTGAAATCGGAACACTTGGTTCCTTAAGTTATCTTTAAATGGACAAGTTTGACTTCGGTCAACATTTTGAGAAAACGACCCCGGAATCGGGATTTGACGGTTCCAATAGGTTCGTATAATGATTTTGAACTTGGGCGTATGTCTGAATCGGGTTTTGGATAAGCTGGGAGCGTTTTGACGCTTAATAGTAAAAATCAACTATTTGAAGGTTTAAAACTCTTTAAATTTGGTTTGGAGTAGGATTTTGAGTAATTGAAGTTCTTTTGGAATTTCGAGTTTGGGAATAGTTCCGTATAGTGATTTAAGACTTGCACGCAAATTTTCGTGTCATTCCGAGTAGTTTAAGTATATTTCGGCGCATTGGAAGTAAATTGAAGAACTTGAAAATTTTAAGTTTGAATTAATTTGGTTTGGGGTATGATTCTTAGATTTAATGTTGTTTTACACGTTATGTGAGTTCGAGCGAGACCGTTTTATGATTTCAAACCTGTTGGTATATTCGGACGGGCCCCCGGGGGCCCCGAGTGTTAACCAGACGAGGCTCGGATCAACTTTGGAATTTTGAAGAAGAACTGAAGCCTTATGTTTCTGGTACGTTCGCACCTGCGCTTGGACAGCCGTAGGTGCGACTCTCGCAGATGCAAGGTTCATGCGCAGAAGTGGAAAAAGGGAAGGGGAGGCCACTGCCGCAGATACGGAATTTTGGCGCACTTGCAAACGCACAGGTGCGAGGCAGTGCGTGCAGATGCGAGAGGGGGCAGGAGATCGAAACTCGCACCTGCGAGGATTTTCCACAGGTGCGAAAGCCGCAGGTGCGGTACCCCTTCCGCATGTGCGAAACCACTGCTTGGCAGAGTGGTTAAAAATCGGGGCTAAGACATTTTGAGCCCATTTTTCCTCCATTTTCGGGCGATTTCAGAGCTTTTGAGATGGGAGTTCAACTAACAACTTGGAGTTAAGTTAATTCTACACCCCTTGAGTTAAATACATAGATTATAAGTAGATTATAACCAGTAAATCTTAGAAATCAAAGGCTTAGATGAAAAACCTAGATTTTTATAAAAGTGAGATTTTAACCACGAAAATAGTTATGGAATTGGGTAGAAACTATATATTTAAGTTCTTGAGATTATGGGTAATGTTTTCATCCGAATATTTTCAGAATCCGAACACGTGAGCCCGAGGTAAATTTTAGGAATTTTACCATTTTGGATAAGATAATTTATTTAATAGATAAATTTTGAATCATTTAGCATATATTAATTATTTTGTATAATATTTGGATAGTTTTGGATTTTTGGCGTCCAATTGAGAATTCAACGCGACGTGGTAATCGGAAAATGGACTTTGAGACGAGGTAAGTCTCTTGTCTAATCTTGTGAGGGGGAAATTACCCCATAGGGATTATATTGAATAATTATTGCTAATTGCGGGGGCTACGTACACACGAGGTGACGAGAGTCCGTGCGTAGCTACTATTAATGCTAAAGTCCAGGTAGTTTAGGACTCAAAGCATGAATTACTTGTGTAAATTGTATTCTTTGTTTAATTAATATTAATTGATATATATGAATATATTGTGAATTGTTAGATAAAGATATTAAAGGATGGAAATCTCATATGCTTGATTTTCTGTTTAAATTAATTAATTGTTAAAAGAAATTGTTCTTCCTCCCGAATTTATCTTATAATAAATATACCCTCATTCCGGAGGTACATAAGAAAATGTCCTCCTTTTTTTTGGAGCGGGCCGAACGCCTCGGCAGGATAGATGCATATATGGATCACGCCGCACGTCCCTCGACAGTATACACAACACTCTGGATCGGGCCGTACGTCCTCGGCAGAAATCGTGCTTAATAATAATAATTACACGATACCTTAATAATTTATTTCAGCTTGCGAAGCTAATTGATAAATTGAAAATCTTTGGAATTTAATGAATTATTATTCCTGCTTGTTAAAGAATTATTGTTATTCTTGTAAATGAGACTAATTGATAAATTAAAAATTTATTGAAATTTAATTGCAACTTGTAAAACTATTTGATTAATTGGAAGTTTTATTGAAATTTAATGATTTAATTAATAGATTGGAAATTGCTGCATTTGAAGGAATTTAATTATTTCTACTGGTCAATAAAATTACTGTTAACTTTGTGAATCACGTTGATATAAATAATTCTATTTTATGATTATTTAATATTATTGACCCATAGTGAGTGTCAAAGTCGGCTCTCTCGTCTCTACCACTTCGAGATTAGGCTTGATACTTACTGGGTACACGTTGTTTTCGTACTCATACTGCACTTGCTGCACATTTTATTGTGCAGGTACATATATGTATAGCAGCCTTGTGGGCGCAGAGGTGTGGTTAATAATTGTGGGGACATAGGTGAGCTGCATTCTATATTATGATCCGCAGCTAACAGAGTCTCCTTCAGAGTTATTATATTTTCCTGTCTAATTTGTATTCTGGACAGATGTTGTATTTTGTTTTAACTCCCAAGTAAATGCTCATGCACTTATGACATCGGGTTTTGGGAATAGTTATGAATTGTTTAAAAATTTAGTTGCTAAAAATATTTATCACTTACTCTATGATTTCAAAAATACTAATTGGGTAATAAAGTGAAGTTTGTATTGTTGGCTTGCCTAACAGCGGTGTCCGGTGCCATCACGACCTTAATGGATTTTGGGTCATGACAGTATGAGAGTATTATTTATACTTGTATGTACCAATAAAATTTGTGGGAAGATTATTGGGCTAAAATAAGTAAAGATTGGATTGAGGAGTGAAGGAGATCTTGTAGAAGAACCTTGTAGCCAAATTTGCACACCTAGTGATTGATAAAATGTTCAAATGAGCTGCAACCATGAAAATCTTCCTAATTATGGTTCACTTTTGTTATGTTTCTAAATATATTGAAGTTGCTAGGATTTCTGGAACCTCGTAGTAATGTAAGGAAGGCTCAAGAAAGATTGGAGCCGTCCGGAGGTCAATTCACGTGAGAAAGCTATTTTGGAATATCGGTCTAACTTCAAAAAGGTAAGTATCTTGCCTAACCTTGAGTGGGGGAATTACCCCTTAGGCATTGAGTCTTATGTGAAAAATTATGTAATTGAAAATCATGTATGTGAGGTGACGATTACGTATTTGGTTTATATGTGCATATTTTATCGATTGTAATTCGTAGAAGCCCTTAAGTATTAAATTGGAAAATTGTTGTAACTTATTAAATCCCTTATTTGTCGTGCCTCATTCCTTGTTTGCCGATGTTATTTTTATATGATAATTTGGTGTGATTTCCACTTGACTTTTATGTGAACTCTGTGTTTATTTGAGTTGCCATTTTTATGGAAAACACTTTCATTTTTGATTTTACTTACATATAATTTAAATGGGAAATTTAGTTAATAAGATGAATGAATTTATTTATTTCTTAAAGTTGTGATTTAAAGGAGGTATTGTTCCTTGATGAATTACTTCTCAGTTCACGTTGTTGAAAATTTGGTATTGAATTATAAAGGCCGTGAATCATATTGAGGCAAAGTGCCAAATTGTGAGATATTATTCGGTTGAGTTGTTCACTCCCGAACATTTTATTAAGATGTTTTACACATTATGATCGATTCATGGGCTCCTTATGGTTGAAAAATAATGTATTGTTGATTTATGTGAAAAATTGTAATATTTGAGCACTTGATGTGCAATTTATGATATGTTGTAATATTTGAGCAGTTGATGTGCAATTTGTGATATGTTGTAATATTTGAGCACTTGATGTGCAATTTGTGATATGTTATAATATTTGAGCACTTGATGTGCAATTTGTGATATGTTGTAATATTTGGACTGTTGAGGTGCAAGTTATATTATGCTGTGATATTTGGGCACTTGAGGTGCGATTTGTGAAATATTGTGATATTGATACGCATGCGGTGAGATAAGGGTGGCTTGAAACGCGTGGCTTATAGGAAAACTACTAGAAGTAATGCGGTGATATAAGGTCAGGGTGTTGAAACACATGCGCTAAGATAAGGGTGGCTTGAAACGCATGGCTAGTAGGGAAACTACTAGAAGTCATGCGGTGTGATAAGGGTGGCTAAAACGCGAGATGCTATTTCGGGAAAAAAATTATTTTTTTAAAAATTAAATGTGAAGGCTCCCGCGGTCGCATAACTCTTGGGTGAATTTATTTATGATTTGGGACTACGAGGCGATACCTCGGGAGTGCCCTGTTGATATTTCTTTATTTATGTTCTTGTCTTGGCTGATTTTGTTTCATTTAATATATAAATTCTTGTCTTCTTCCGTGATGTACTAGTTGATATTATTATTATGTGTTTTGTGATCCTAGTTGTATTGTGTTGCCTTGGCTTTTTAGCCCGAGACTCTGAAGAAGTATATTTTTGGGTTTTCTTACTGATTTTCGATGTTTGAGTTGATTTAAATAAAAGAAATTATTATTATGTTTTAAATTAAATAGTTTTACATCCAAATCAGTAGTTTATCTGATGATTTAATTTAAGTGCAATGTTATTTTCTTCACCCAAATGATTTCTAAAATAAATTCATTTCTTTGTTGATTTCTTACTTGATTTAAAAATTGTAAACTCACTTTAGTGGAATAAATTGATCATGTGGATCTTATATACATTGTTATTATTGGCACGTGAGTTGTCTGTGCAATTGTGATAGAAATATGGGCAAGAGGTGTTGTGGAAATATGGAAGTGGGTTGAGACCCGTATTTTTATGATTATGAATTGAGGTGTCACAAGGTGACTTTTATTTGAAGGAATTATATTGCAAAAACTTATATTTGAAAGATTTATACTTGAAGTACTTACATTGGAAAGACGTATATTTGAGGGACTAGATTGATTGGTTGTATTTGTGTTCCTTTTTTTGTTTGAGCAATATTTATTTATTCTTGTTGCCATCATTGCCATTTGTTTCTATTATTATTATTATTATTATTATTATTATTATTATTATTATTATTATTATTATTATTATTATTATTATTATTATTATTATTATTATTATTATTATTATTATTATTATTATTATTCTTGTTATTGTTACTATTCTTGTTATTGTTACTATTCTTGTTATTATTATTATTATTATTATTATTATTATTATTATTATTATTATTATTATTATTATTATTATTATTGTTACTATTCTTGTTATTGTTACTATTCTTGTTACTATTCTTGTTATTGTTACTATTCTTGTTACTATTCTTGTTATTGTTACTATTCTTGTTATTATTATTATTATTATTATTATTATTATTATTATTATTACTATTCTTGTTATTGTTACTATTCTTGTTATTATTATTATTATTATTATTATTATTATTATTATTATTATTATTATTATTATTATTATTATTATTATTATTATTATTATTATTATTCTAGTTATTGTTATTATTATTATTATATATTGCTACACTGCACATGTTAATTGATTAGTAAGTGTCTTGACTGTACCTCGTCACTACTCCACCGAGGATAGTCTTGATACTTACTGGGTACTAACCGTGGTGTACTCATACTACACTTCTGCACATTTTTGTGCAGTGTCGGGTATTGGAGATATAGAACCCGGGCAGAGTTAGAGTGGGATCGCAAGGATTCAAGGTAGAGCTGCTTGGTCGTCGCAGTTCCCTGGAGTCTTTCCATCTTATTGTACTGTTATTTATTATTCAAACAGTATTGGGTATTCGATCCTTGTGATCATTTCATGTATTCAGTTAGATTTCGTGACTCAGTACTACCAGTCTTGGGAGGTTGTTATATTTATATTTGTTCCGCTGTTGGTTTTGATTACCTATTTAATTCATATACAAAAAACAAAATGGCTTCGAAATGTAATAGAAATCGGCTTACCTAGTCTTAGAGACTAGGTGCTATCACGACGCCTGTGGTGGGATTTTGGGTCGTGACAAGTTGGTATCATAGCTCTAGGTTCATAGGTTCTATGAGTCACGAACGAGTTTAGTAGAGTCTTGCAGATCGGTACGGAGACGTCTGTACTTATCTTCGAGAGGCTATAGAGCTAGTAGGAAATATTTTCATTCGTGTATGAAATTGCGCACTCGGTATCAACTATGCGCCAACGGTTCGTGATACTACAGAGGTGTTATAAGGGAGCCAGGGTTGCTCAACCATTGTTACAACGTGTCGTCTAGATTGAGGATGCGGAAGTATTGAGAGATCATTCAGTTACGCACATTGGGGTGCAACAGGTTCTGACATCTAGTTGATAAGTATGATCTTAAGAAGGTTTAATTAACTACCTAATCATCATAATCGTGGTAGGGTCACGAGGTGGATGTAGATATGAAATAGTTAGTGGTATTAGAGACTATGTAGTTCGTATGGGATTTCTATTTAGCGAAGGGTACATACGCAGCCAAGGCACTGGAGAAAACGAGTTTAACTGTCACGAGGATGACATGCGCCAAATAAATGCCTTGAGGTGTCTTATGACCGGTATCCTATGAGAGATGAAGGTTAGCATTGTGGATCATCAGAATGTGTCCTATGGTTTCGCGCCATGTGAGGGGAGTCCACTATCAACGATCAGAATGCGGGGTCATGTGCTATATCAGTTTGGACCTGAGATGCATTTATATGGTATTGAAAGGTTCTCCGAAACTTGTATATGATTAAGAGGTGAGATTTGTATGGGATGATGCTGGGGCTTGCGGTATTTCTGCGTCCTAAATAATTCTACATTTTAGTACCATCGGGGTCACAAAAACAATTTCAGAATATTCGGGGTGCTACAGTAAGTTCTTATAATGCACCACCGGTACGGGATTCCTGTAATGGTTATTCCAGTTATCCGGCACATACTCAGTATAAGCAACCGCGACCTCAGAGGGGCTGTTATGAGTGTGGTGACACTAGGCACCTTATGAGAGATTGTCCCAGACTTGGGAGGGGTGGAGTTTATCAGAACACTCAGACTATGGGCCCCAATGCAGCTATTACCCCACGTGCACAGTAGTTAGGGGTGGAGGACAGGCGGGTAGAGGGCGCCTAAGAGGTGGAGTCCCGACCCGTTGATATAATCGCTATGATTTGGCTGAGGCCGATACACCAGATGGTGTCGTTACAGGTACGATCCCGATTTGTTATAAAAGGATATTTTCCCTTAATTTGATTCGGTTCTGAATATTGAGGTGAGTCCTCCTATTATGCTCCACTTATGGGTGAGCTTCGTAATTTTGTGACCCACTTATATGTTTATCCATGTTGGGAGATTTGAAGATGTGAGCCCGTGTCTGTCATTTTTATTTTGGGCACCATTGAGGGCTATAAGTCCAAAGGTAATTTTCTTTTTATTATTCATTACAGTGGGTTTGATGTGTTTCGGAATAATTGATTCCAATTTTATGAATTATATGCCCTACCGGTATGAGGGTTCATTATGTGTTATGAAAAATATTTACGAAATTTATTGAAAAGAAGAAAGAAAGGAAATTGAAATTTCAGTTGGCATAATGTGCAAAATACTTGTGATTCTGAGGTCCTCACATTTTAATATGATGTGAAATATTTAAACCGGGCTACAAGCCTCGGTGGAAGTTATATAAGGACAAGGTCCTTGTGGTGAAGATATTTATGAGTTTAAAATTCTCCCTTTGTGAAATTAAATTTGTACTATAGCACTAATAGGGAGTTATGCCTGATAGGATTATGTAATAATTCTTTTATGTGTTTCTGTGCCATAATTGTGCTGTAATTATTGAGTTTTAGCCTACGAGGTGAGTGCCCAGGCGGCGTTAAATGTGACTCGTTAAGTCGGGTAAATAGTTATGAGCTCTTCATTTCTCACATTTTGCTGTCAGTGTTGTGAAAATTTGAAATGAGATTTTGGTTAATATGAGGATAATTGGCGATGTTGTAATCGATTATGAACAACTATTAAGACCAGGGATGTGGTAATGGTCATACATATGATGTGCTTCATGCCCTGATATCATTATGATAGCGCAATGCTTGTAACGCTGAGATTAGTGTTATTGATATATACATTATGTTGCTTTATTGGGTTATGGATGTGTTGTTAGGATTTGCTTTGGTATTACTCTGGCAGGTGGATAGGCCCATTTACAGGGGAGACTCTGCCGAAATTTCTGAAAAATTTGGGAGTTAGAAAAATTTGGGAAATTAATATGTGCGAAAGAAGAGAAAAGTTATGTTATGTGTTTGAGGGCAGACTCTACTTCTCATTCTAGGATGAATGATCCTAAGCGGGGTAGAATGTAACACCCCGGGAAAACAAATTAAAAATAAAAATAAATTTCCAAGTACTTCAACACTATCGACAAAGTTGACGTGTGCGTAGGCACGAGTTGCTATAGCCAATTGAGACTAATATCGTGTGTCGAAGTGATAATCAGGCCTTTTGGAAATGATTGGAGAGTTAGGGAATTTGCTTTAAAGCTTATAAGAATAGAGAAAAGAAATAATCTCAATTGAGATGGTGTCGTCGGACCCGTTTTAAATCACGGGAACGTAGAATCATCCACAAGTATGTGTGTAAGAATACAATCAATAATTTAAATTCCTCAGAAAGATTCTTGGCACGTTCGAGGACGAACAAATGTTTAAGAGGTGGAGAATGTAACGACCCGACTTGTTGTTTTAAGAATTAGCATCCCGTTCAATGACTTAAGGTCAAGAGAAACTTTGTAATATGTATTATGACCCGCGGGTGTGGTCGAGTTTGATTTTCGGAAGATTTAAAATTTAATTGAAAGAGAAATTCTCATTTTTGAAGCTTAAAAGAAAAGAGTTGACCAGAGAGTTGACTTTTGAGTAAACGACCTTGGAATAGAATTTTGATGATGTCAATAGCTTCGTATGGTAATTTTGGACTCAGGCGCGTGTTCCGATTTGGATTTGGAAGTCCGTAGGACAATTCGACGTATTTTGGCGAAAGTTCGAAAATAGACGATTTTCGAAAAAGTTCGATGGAATGTTGAATTTTTTTATAACGAGGCCAGAATCCGATTCTGGAAATTGGAATATGTCTGTTATGTCACTTATGACTTGTGTACAAAATTTGAGGTCAATCGAACTTGATTCGATAAGTTTCTGCATCGAATGTAGAAGTTGGAAATTTCATAATAGACTAAAGTTTTATGTGACAACTTCAAACGAGCATACCTCTCTTTATATGAAGAGTTATATGGTGTGTTGCCTATCAAAAGAAAGGTCTGTGTGTCTAGTCTCCAAATCTTCAAACCATTTGTCATTGGGACATTCCTATAAGAAGTTATGACCAAATTACCAAAGGCTGGAAAAATGCGATTCTGCAACCAATTCTGCGATCCCAAAACCATTATGCGATCGCAGAAGTAGTTATGCGACCGCAAAATGGTCGCAGACCTGGCCAGCACGGCCCAGTTCTGGGCACCAATTTTGCTGTCCATTTTGCGACCCGCACACCAATTGTGCGGTTCATTGTGCGACCGCATAACTGAGTTCGGAGGGTTAATTTTTCTATTTTCGTAACCCAACCCCATTTTGATAAATAGGCTTTGGGATTTAATTTGGGGCAATTATCTAAGGTTTTTTTAGAGAGAAATAAGAGTGTTCTAGAGAAAGGAAGTAGATGAAGTATTTTGTTCATCAAGATCTTGTCCAAACTTTGAAATCCAACAAGAAAATCTCATAAGTTCTTCATCTAAGAGGTAAGGTTCCATACCCTAGTTTTCAATTTCGAATTTGGGTAGAAGATGGTTGATTAGGAGTATGATTTTTGTGTATGAGAGTATTATTTATACATGTATGTACCAATAATCTTTGTGGGAAGATTGTTGGGCTAAAATAAGTAAAGATTGGGTTGAGGAGTGAAGGAAATCTTGTAGAAGAACCTTGTAGCCAAATTTGCACATCTAGTGCTTGATAAAATGCTCAAATGAGTTGAAACCATGGAAATATTCCTAATTATGGTTCACTTTTGTTATGTTTCTAAATAGATTGAAGTTGCTAGGATTTTCGGAACCTCATAGTAATGTAAGGAAGGCTCAAGAATGGAACCGTCTGGAGGTCAATTCACGTGAGAAAGCTATTTTTGAATATCTGCCTAACTTCAAAAAGGTAAGTATCTTGCCTAACCTTGAGTGGGGGAATTATCCCTTATTCATTGATTCTTATGTGAATAAGTGTGTAATTTAAAACTATGTATGTGAGGTGATGTGTACGTACTTGGTTTATATGTACATATTATATCGATTGAAATTCGTAGACGCCCTTAAGTATTAAATTGGGAAATTGTTGTAACTTATTGTAACGATCCGGCCGGTCGTTTCGAAAGTTATAGCCCCGCTTCCCCTATTTATGTTTCTTTATGTGTTATTCAGCTGTATTATATTATACCGGGTATGTTGGTTCGGGTCCGGAGTGGTTTCGGAGTGGATTAAGGCACTTAGTCTCCTATTTAGAAGTTTAAGTTAGAAAAGTCAACCGGATATTGACCTATGTATAAACGATCTCGGATTCGAATTTTTATGGTTCCGTTAGCTCCGTTAGGATATTTTGGACAAGGATGTGAGTCCGAAATGTGATTTGGAGGTCTTTAGCAGAATTAGGCTTGAATTGGCGAATGTTGGAAATTTGGCGATTTTGGTCGGCAGTGGAAAATTTGATATCGGGGTCGGAATGGAATTCCGTAAGTTGGAGTAGGTTCGTAGTGTCATTTGTGACGTGTGTGCAAAATTTGAGGTCATTCGAATGTGGTTTGGTTGGTTTCGGCATCGGTTGTCAAATTTGGAAATTTAGAAGTTCTTAGGCTTGAATCCAAGGGTAATTTGGTGTTTTGATGTTGTTTTGAGTGATTCGAGGGTTTGACTAAGTTTGTATGTTGATATATGACTTGTTGGTATTTTTGGTTGAGGTCCCGATGACCTCAGGGTGATTCCGGGTGGTTAACAGATGGCTTGAAGTTGGAAAATGCAGTTGAGGCTGCTGCTACTGATATTTCCGCACCTGCGGAAGGGGAGCCGCAGGTGCGAGGTCGCAGGTGTGGTGGGAAGGTGCGCAAATGTGGAGAAAAGGAGGTTTGTCAGTTTTTGCAGAAGCGGAGTGTGAGCACGTAGGTGCGCTTCCGCAGGCGCGAGAATTTGCAGCGCACATGTGGAAAATGGGAGGCCAAGGCTGGATCGCAGGTGCGAAGGATTGGCCGCCCCTGCGAGCCCGCAGGTGCGAGACCTAGGCGCAGGTGCGGAGGCTGAGAGTTTAAGTGATTCTCATAGGTGCGAGGATTCTGACCACAGGTGCGGTCCCGCAGGCGCGTGGAATAGGTCGCAGGTGCGAAAATATAGGCAGAATGTATAGATAGCACTTCGCGAATTTTGGTTCATTTCCACCATTTTCAAGTCGGTTTGTGGAGCTTTTGGAGTGATTTTTGAAGCTGATGGCAGAACTAACACTGGAGCTGTGGTCAAAGCAGTCTTGAGCTTCTGAAAGCTCTCCTCACACTCATCCGACCACCTGAATGGAGCACCCTTTTGGGTCAATTTGGTCAAGGGTGATGCAATAGATGAAAATCTCTCCACAAAGCAATGGTAATAACCCACCAAACCAGGAAAGATCCTAATCTCCATCGTTGAGGACGATCTAGGCCAACTCTGCACCGCCTCTATCTTTTTCGGGTCCACCTGAATACCCTCAGTGGACACCACGTGTCCCAAGAATGCTATTGAACTAAGCCAAAACTCACACTTGGAGAACTTTGCATAAAGCTTCTCCTCCCTCAATCTCTATAATACAATCCTCAAATGTTGAGTGTGCTCCACCTGGCTACGAGAGTACACCAGGATGTCATCAATGAATACAAAAATGAATGAGTCCAAATAGGCTGGAATATGCTGTTCATCAAATGCATGAACGCTGCTGGGGCATTGGTCAGCCCAAAAGACATCACTAAGAACTCATAATGGCCATATCAGGTCCTGAAAGCTGTCTTAAGAATATCCAAATCCCGAATCTTCAGTTGGTGATACCCGGACCTCAAATCAATCTTGGAGAACATCCTCGCTCTCTGAAGCTGGTCAAATAAATCATCAATGTGACGTGAAGGATACTTGTTCTTGACTGTGACCTTGTTCAACTGACTGTAATCAATGCACATTCTCATGGAACCATCCTTCTTCTTCACAAATAAAATCAGTGCATCCCAAGGTGACACACTAGACCGAATAAACCCCTTATTAAGGAGTTCCTGAAGTTGTTCTTTCAATTCCTTCAACTCTACCGGTGCCATACGATATGGCGGAATAGAAATGGGCTGACTGCCCGACACCAAATCAATACCAAAATCAATATCCCTGTCAGGCGGCATGCCCTGCAGGTCAGCAGGAAACACATCCGAAAAATCACGTACCACCGAAACAGAATCGATGGTAGGAGTTTCTACACTAACATCCGTCACAAAAGCCAAATAAGACAGGCAACCCTTCTCAACCATACGTCGATCCTTCAAATATGAAATCACCCTACTTGGTACATAATCTACAGAACCGCTCCACTCAACCCTCGAAAATCCCGGCATAGCCAACGTCATGGTCTTTGCGCGATAATCTAGAACAGCATAACATGGAGATAACCAATCCATACCCAATATCACATCAAAGTCAACCATATTGAGCAACAATAGATACACTCGGGTCTCCATACCCCCAATAGTCACCACACATGACCGATATATGCGGTCCACAACAATAGTATCACCCACATGAGTAGATATATGAATAGATGAAACTAATGACTCACGGGGCATATCCAGAAAATGGACAAAATACGAGGAAACATATGAATACATGGAACCAGGGTCAAATAATATTGAGACATCTCTGCGACAAACTTAGACAATACTTGTAATCACAACATTTGAAGCAATAGAATCTAGTCTGGCAGGGAGGGCATAGAAATAGGCCTGGTTACCCCCTAATCTGCCTCCCCCTCTAGAGCGACCCCTAGCTGACTGACCTCCACCCCGAGCTGACTGGGCGGGTGGTGAAGTAACTGGTGATGAAGTCGAAGGCTAACTCCTCTGCTGAGAGAGACCTCTATGACGACGAGGACACTGCCTCCACATATGCCCAAACTCCCCACACTCAAAACAACTCCCTGGTGCTGGTGGCGGGAACTGAAGGGAACCCCTAGCACCAGGATAACTAGTAGAAGAACCTGGCATGGAGAAGCCCTGAGCTGATGGAGCACGGGATGAACTCTAGGTTGGAAGGGCACTAAGTGATGAGTGGACCTGATGAGAACTGTGAGAACCATGGCCAGATGATGCACCACGGTGCATTGGCTGAGTTAACCAAGCATGTCTGAAATGACGATCTCTACCGTGCTGGAACTAACCCCCAAAAGGAGCACCGCTGAATCCACCCTGACCACGAGGACTCCTGGCCTCCCTTTCAACCCTCTCCTGACCGCGAACCATCTCAACTTGCCGAGCTATGTCGAGAACCTCATCAAAGGTAGCACCAGACACCCTCTCTCTGGTCATAAGCAACTGTAGCTGAAAAGTGAGACCATCAATAAACCTCATGATCCCCTCCCTGTCTGTCGGAACCAACCAGATAGCATGATGGGCCAACTTCAAGAATCTCATCTCATACTGCGTCACAGACATATCACCCTGGCGAAGCCGCTCAAACTGTCTGCGCAGCTCTTCTCTATGGGACCGAGGCACGAACTTCTCCAAAAAGACCACGGAGAACTGCTGCCAAGTAAGGGGTGATGCACCAATAGGCCTACGCCTCTCGTAAGTCTCCCACTATCTGAGTGCAGCCCCAGAAAACTGTAAAGTAGTGAATGAGACCCCACAAGTCTCCAGAATACCAGCAGTACGGAGTATCCTCTGACACCAGTCCAAGAATTCCTATGCATTCTCTCTCTCGGTGCCACTGAAAGGTGGCGGTTGGAGTCTCCCAAACCTCTCCATCCTACGCTGATCCTCAGGCATAGCAGGAACCACATAATCTTGTGAAGCTGCAACCGGCTAGGCTGGTGGTGCCCCGTATGTCTGGAGTCCCTGAACAACCTGCTCGGGTGTGCGAGCGACGGGAGTCTGAGTGCATGTGCCTCCCCCGGCCTGAGAAGTGGTTGCAGTCGTCGAGATAGAGACCGCCTGAGCAAGGTCGGTACACACTATCAGAATCTGAGCTAGGGCCTCCTGAAGGCCTGGAATCACAATAGGCATAGTTGGTGCCTGAGCTGGTGCATCAATAACTAGAATATTGTCCTGATCTGGTGCAACTGGTAGATCTGCAGGTACTGTCCTAGATGTGGTCCGGGCTGTACCTCTGCCCCTACCATGGCCTCTACCGCGGCCCTGGCTGGTGGTACTGGTGGCTGGCCCTCCTGACCGGTAGTACGAGTCCTCACCATCTGTGAGAGAATGAAACAACAGATATTTAGTTACTAGAATCAACAGATTCGCACGACAGGAATTCAAGAATGTGGAGTTTCCTAAGGGCTCTGCATTCTCTCGAAGATAAGTACTGACGTCTCCATACCGATCCGCAAGACTCTACTAAACCCGCTCATGACTCGTGAGACCTATGTAACTTAGGCTCTGATACCAACTTGTCATGACCCAAACAAACCCTGTCGTGATGGCGCCTATCGTGGAACTAGGCAAGCCGACTCATTTTCCAAAACAAACCGATATTTTTATTTCAAAGAACATTCAAGGCTATTTAACAAAAAAAATTTCGTAAAGGAGTACAAATCAAACAAAAGTCAGGAAAAGAAAAACAAAAGCATGACATCGGGGTGTCACTAGTCATGAGCATCTACTACAATTTTTCTGACAATATAAAGACTAACATAGTCTGGAAAATAACTAAATACAACTAAAGGAAGATAAGAAGGAGAAGAGCATGGGTACGATCGCCAGGCAGCTACCTTGCTATCCTCGAGAAAATCTGCAACCGAAATAGTCAACAGCCGCTACCGTTTTCAGCTACACCTGGATCTGCACACAAGGTGTCGGGAGTAACGTGAGTACGCCAACTTAGTAAGTAACAATAGTAAATAAAGACTGAGAAGTAGTGACGAGCAATAAAGCATATAAAGTTCATATTATTAAATCTCAGTAAAATACAACATGGTTTAAAAATCAGTGTTTGAACCAATCATCTTGTTTAAAACCCAGTTCCAATAAAAATCATTTAAAGATATTTTTCAACAATTTCAACAGAGGCTCAATGCAAAGGTGAGAAAAAATGATGAAATCATAAACAGCCCCTCGGGTAAAACATCACTCGTATACGGCCCCTCAGGCAAACCTCACAGTCACCCATGCCTCTCGGGCATACCTCACAATCAGTCATACCACTCGGGCATACCTCACAATCACTCATGCCTCCCAGTTACTCAGCACTCAGCACTCGCACTCAGTAGGTACTTGCGCTCATTGGGGGTGTGCACAGACTCCGGAGGGGCTCCTTCAGCCCAAGCGCTATATCAAGACAAATCATGGCATAAATCACTCAGGCCCTCTTGTACCAATCACCACGCACTGTACCAAAACATGACTGTACACGTGGGCTGAAATCACCCCATGCACCACATAAGTCGGTTACCCATAATAACATCCTATGACAATAATAGTTTTAAATTTTCACGAATCTGTAGCCCATAATACACCTCATACATATATAAGCCCTTCTCGCAATACTGCCACGATGAAAGGGATACGTAGAAACTGATAAACACTTGCCGAATTAACAAATCATAGAGTTTCTCCTCCTAACAAGGACCATTACATCATTCTGGACTAAATAGCGATATGTATTCTTTAATATACCTTATATAAATCTGATTGCACTGATTTTAGGTCCAATAGTCTCGTCTCACCCAGTATAAGCTATACACGCAATAAGCCACCTCAAACACTGACCAAGATCTCGTATGACGCCAACAATGTGCCAAGTGGCTACAAACTCGAATGTGATACATAAGCAAAAATGAACTCTGGAAATAACTACTCAACCTGCATAACTAATTTAACAACTGAAAAGATGTCATGAATCTTTCTCAGAAAATGCAGACAAAACACACAGGAATAGATATAGGGAGATGTGCTCAACATCACGCTACTTCGGCGTGCAACCCAATTCACATATGATACCGTTACGGCATGCAACCCGATCCATGCTTAAAAATCTAAGGAAAACACACATCGAACCGTAATGCTTATACTTACTAATGTCCGAATACAACCCATAAGCACGCCAAGTTCATAATGCAAATCCTGGGGAGACGTGTAGCGACATACGCTATAAAACTCAAGCACAACTAAGGTGCGATATATGATCTGCATCTCGAGAGCCATCATGCTCACATAATACCACCATTGTGTGGGACCTCAACACATTGTACAAATAATCAAGTCGTCTCACAGCCCACATGGCACTATAAAGTATCACATGAAATAGTTGGCGATGAAATTAACATCCCACGCCCGAATATTCTTCCATAAGGAATGTTATGGTGAATGAACACACTCAGGCTGGTATAGAGTACACATCTACATTTGGACCCATCAACGGACCTCAAGCCGATTCTGATCATACCATGATTGGGTAAATAACCCCTCAAGGATCCGCAATGACCCTTTTCCCATGACACTCAAGAACAACCGTCGAACGCGAAACAAACTTCCACAATTCACAACCAACTAAATAGAGCGCCTTTCAGGCATAATTTCTCAAATTAGCGATAGTACCACCATCTCCATACTTGGTCTCAATTTTTGATCAATTAAGTGACTACAGGTCATACTTATACAATATTCCAGTGGAATACGCTCCCACGACCTTCCGTACCAGATAACAAGTCTGCACATCTATTCCACCAGCCATACTAATGTTGTAAAGCGAATCAAGGATCTGCAAATCAATACACAAAGCCTCTTACACATAACACCGATCTCAGGTGACGCTGAAGACAATACCAGCTTGCTTTAAACTTCTAAATCCTTTTCTGCTCGTCCGAGCTTATGACATTCTTGTCAACACCGAACCGCAACCTCGATCCTCAACTTCCAATTCCCATGTTGTTCACTGCACCTAGCATGACAATACGCGAGATTACAAGAATTTCATCATAACTCCTGAACCACTAATAGACCAAACACTATATCCCATAGCAACTCTTTGCTTAACTCATTTCAGGATAACCATTGCAACACGTGACTGAATTCCCATAACTGCAGAAAATAAAGTCCTCAAGTAGTGGTCTAAGCCACCATAACTCTTCTGGGATCTATCTACACATAACAGTCCATAATACTCGAATGCCTCCAATTAAATTCAATTACGGCAGTCGTCAAGCCTCGCACGTACCTCCACAAATCACATGCATAACTTAGCACGCTAAAGGAACTGATCATTGCCATTATCATGCCAATTAAACCATTGCTAATTGATCCGGCTGCTTCAAATTTTTACCCTAGATTCTCCTTAGAAATAACAATAGCTCCATTCAAATTATATCAAACTCAATCCGCGCTCACCCCGAGTGACTCCATTTCACGAGCCCACATTGCCTCAAAACTCACGAACCATCTCATACACTCCTTGTGCACATATTCACATCTTCAACTGGTACACACATTTTGATAATTCCTCTATGAATCCGAAGTTATGTTCTCTCATTCCTCCAATGCTGCACCACAGACTGAAGATAACATAGAACACTCCAAGCCCCTTTTTCATAATCCTCTGCATAAACTCGATACTTAACCATACTACGGACTCGAATCTTTAGGCACCGCACTTTAACTTTTGAATCCACTAGGACCGTTGTTGAGAGTCACCCACTCTGACTTGTTCCCAAATATGATTAAACTCCAAGGATCTGCTAGCACATGAACACCCTCTCAAAGAAGCACCCGGCTGAATCACCTTCCTTGTAGCTCACCTTTATACGAAGCATATATTCTGAGTCTTCCCAGAACTGAACATGAACCGATAAAGCCTAAGTATAGCACATATTCCTCCAATCCTTTTCTCAAATTACAACTGATGTTTTCTTTCCTTAGTCGTAATAACCCACCAATATGCCGATAACCAGAAACCTCCTAAGTAGACAACCATGCAATCCAATCGTAGACGGTGGGGCTCTCCCACTTAGCTTTAAGATACCATCGCATAATATTGAGCCCACAACTATTCCTTTTCCTCATTTACCATGATCACGCGTCGTTAACCGCCAAATTCTCAAATCCTTTTGTTAAGCTTTCCCCGAACATTCTGAACCATTAGCCATAATCACCTATTCAACCTCTTACCTAGTAGCAAGTAAAATTCTTCGTAGAAGCCACATCAACACCACGCAACTGCTAACCTGCTCACAGGAGATATCCCACCTGTGGAAATTCCATATCGACATCCTCCAAAACCGCTGCACCGAGTACTATTACCACGAAACCAATAAACTATCCTGAGCCCGTGATCGTTCACCAGTTGTACAAGTCCGTTCACTCCCCGTTGACATCAACTAAAGGTGAAACGATACATCCCAAACCGGAGTCATGTTGCATTCCTCTTCATATCAGGCAAACTCATTTCTGTCGCATCTAATCTTCCCCCAGTATAACAGCCAACATTCAAAATTAAGTCTGTAGACCTAGTCACTGTCCACCATGAATCCCAAATCACTCCAAACTTTCCTCAAGACGTGTAGTTATCCTACCACATAACCCATATGCTACCTTGACACTCTCCCACTTTGGTCAAACCCTCTCCTTTAAGCAACTATTCGACTTCTGTTTCTCACACTTGGCCTTCTAGGAACCTAGCCACCACAAGACACCTCCCACATGTCCTTCCTCATCCTTCGTTGCCCAGTTGTTGCCTTAAATCAAAATCTATATCTGTAGCACTTAAACCAATTGATCACTACCAACTTTAAACCTTTCCGGGGATCGTCTTTCTTGAGCCATCAATACTAGGAACACCAATTCGATCCTGAACCACTGCGCACCGCGATTTTTGACAACCGCTTCCCCAGCACCATTTCACAATACCCTGCCCCAAAGGCGAATTTAAGAAAACCATAACATTGGCGAACTTAACACATTCAATCACGGACGACGACACCATATCATATATGAAAATTCCACCACGCTTGAAAATACCAAGTCTCATCACCCCATCGACCCAAGCTTGAGCGCTCGTAGTCCGATTGCCTTTCCTTCGCCGGAAATAAAATACTGAATCTCTGAAATATGCACTGAGTAAGACTTACTTTCAATTCATTCACTGCCTCGACGCATAGGCAAGCATCCTACAATTTTACGAACACTGTGCGATAGCAACGCACGAATCGTTATAACAACTAATGCCAAATCTCAAAACCTTAGGTAATACTGATACTGAGCTGAAACGACAGAGCGGCCTTCTACAAGGCAGCGACAATAGCTCAATAAAATACGTAGGGAGAAACATCATGCACCACATCTGTAGTACCATTAAACTTCCTCGATTCCCAATTTATAACAAGCGCTTCACGCTGCGTAAGATTGAATAGGAAGGAAACGAAGGCATAAGCCTCAAAGGAATCGAATCGCACGATGAGGAATCAAGAAGGAAAGTGCTCCTAACAACCATGTAGCCTCTCGAAGATAAATATAGCGTCTCCATACCGATCCGCAAGACTCTACTACACTTGCTCATGACTCGTGAGACCTAAGTGAACCTAGTGCTCTGATACCAAGTTATCACAACCCAAAATCTATTAAGGTCGTGATGGCGCCGGACACCACTGGCAGGCCAGCTAACAATAAATACTAAATTGGGTTCTCATTTTCTTATTACTTTTGAAATCATATTTTCCTCCAAATTAAATAGTAAAAGATGGGCAATTACAGAGTAAATAATAATATTTTTAACAAATTTAATACAGAACAATCCATAATCATCCCAAAACCCGGTGTCACAAGTGCATGAGCATTTAACTAGGATTATAAACTAAAATACAACAACTATCTGGAATACAAATTAGAGAGGGAAAAGATAAATAAATCTGAAGGAGACTCTACTGGCTGCGGATCGTAATATAGAATGCAGTTCACCTAAGTCTCTGCATTAACCACACCTCTGCGCCCACAAGGCCGCTAGACATACATGTACCTGCACAAAAATGTACAATAAGTGTAGTATGAGTACGTAAACAACGTGTATTCAGTAAGTATCAAGTCTAATCTAGAAGAAGTAGTGACGAGAGATCGACTTTGACACTCACTATGGGTCAATAATATTAACCTGGAAATATTTAAATCAACATGATCTACAGGAATAACAATAATTTTCTTTAACCAGCAGAAATAATTAAATCCTTAAATTCCAATAATTTCCAATTTATCAAATTAGCTTCACAAGCTGCAATAATATATCAAGATATCGTGTAATTATTATTATTAGGCACGATTTCCGCCGTGGTCGTACGGCCCGATCCAGAGTGTCGTGTACACTGCCGAGGGACGTGCGGCGCGATCCATAGATGTATCTATACTACTGAGGCGTTTGGCCCACTCCACAAGAAAGGAGGACATTTTTTTATGTACCTCCGGAATGAGGATATATATATATATATATGTGTGTGTGTGTGTGTGTGTGTATATATATATATATATATATATATATATATATATATATATATATATTATTAAGCTTTACACACCAGGATGTACAGTTTATAGCAACAGTTAAATATTTTGAGCAAAAATTCAAGTATGTGAACTTTCAGTCTCTTACTATTTCCTCTAACAATTTACAATATAATTTCAATACTTTATTAAAATAAAGGATACAATTATCACACGTAATTCATGATTTGAGTCCTAAACTACCCGGACTTAGCATAAATAGTAGCTACACACGGACTCTCGTCACCTCGTGCGTACGTAGCCCCCACAATTAGCAACATTTATTAGTTTGAATCACCTATGGGGTAAATTCCCTCTTACAATGTTAGACAAGAGACTTACCTCTGATGCCCAACGCTCCAAAACTAGTCAAATAAGCTGCAATTCAATCAAAATATACTCTAATACTCATAATTAATCAATTTACAACAATTTCTAACTCCGCTCGAAAAATCGATAAAGCAACCCTCGGGCCCACGTGCCCGGATTCCAAAAATTTTCGAAGATAAACTTTATACATAACATCACGAACTCAAATATATAATTTATTCCAAATTCCATGTCCAGTTTCGTGGTCAAAATCCAAAAATACCAATTTCTAGGTTTTTTTCTTTAAAATCCCAAATTTCTACAAATTTCATGCCTACATCCATGTATAAACCTTGTATGTAACTCACAACTAGTAGAAATTACTTACCTCATGCTTGATGATGAAATCCCCTCTTCAAAAGCTCAAAACATCGCCCAAGCCGTGTGAAAAAAGGGTGAAATGAACTCAAACCCCGCTTTTAAAACATTCTGCCTAGCGCAGGTCCGCTCTTCTTCTCCCGCGATCGCGAAGGCTAAGCACACTGCCTCCGCATTTTCCTCTACGCGACCACACACAAGCCCACAGGAACGCGACATTCTGTAACCCAAGACTTCGCGATTGCACTCCTCATCACGCGATCGCGCTGAGCAAACGCGTAGCACCAGGCCATCCCTCATTCCTTCTTCACGAACGTGTTACCACAGCCGCGTTCGCGTAGCACAACTACCCACAGCACCGCGATCGTAGGTCCATCATCGCATCAGCATAGAACATTTCACAGTCGCCCCCAAACAACTCTACACGATAGCGTATATGGAAACAGCAACAGTCATGACAGCAACTTCAGCAGATCCCTCAAGTCGAATTTCAATCCGTTAACCATCCAAATTCCACCAGAGGCCCTCAGGATCTCCATCAATACTACCAACATGTCCGAAAACACATTACAAACTTAGTCGAGCCTTCAAATCACATCAAAGTACATCAAAATCATGAATTGTACCCCAATTCAAACTTAATGAACTTTAGAACTTCAAACGTCTACCTTCGATGTCGAAACATATCAAATCACGTCCGATTGACCTCAAATTTTGCGCACAAGTCACGTTCGACATTACGGACCTAGTCCAACTTTTGGGATCGGAATTCGATCCCGATATCAAAAAGTCCACTCCCGGGTAAAACTTCTCAAAATCATCCAAATTTCTCCAATTGACGCCGAAATGACCTACGGACCTCCAAATCCACATCCGGACGCGCTCCCAATACCAGAATCACCATACGGAGCTATTCCCAAACTCGGAATCCCAAACGGGCGTGATAACATTGAAATGCACTTCAACTCTAATTTAAAAAATCCTTCTAAAAATGCTAACTTCCATAATAGGCGTCGAAACGCTCCCGGGTCATCCAAAACTTGATCTGTATATATGCCCAAGTCCAAAATCATCATACAAACCTGTTGGAACCTTCAAATCCCGATTCCGAGGTCGTTTACTCAAAAGTCAAAGTTTGGTCAACTCTTCCAAATTAAAGCTTCCAAATTTAGAATTTTCTTTTCAAACCAACTCCGAACTTCCCAAAATTAAATTCCGACCACACGTACATGTCATAACACCTGAAGCGAAGCTACTCAAGGCCTCGAACTGCCGAATGACGTACCAGGGCTCAAAACGACCGGTCGGGTCGTTACATAAAATTTATTTTTACTATGTATAAGTCAAATACAAAATATACAAAAGACATATTGTATAAAACTTGTATAAAAATTGTATTTAAGTGGTATGATATTGTAGTTGTATATAACTGGGTAGAAATAATATATGAAAGTTGTAGATAAGTTGTAGATAAGTTGTATAATATATAATTAGTTGTATTAAAAATTTATTTTTACTATGTATAAATCAGATACAAAATATACAAAAGATATATTGTATAAAATTTATATTTAAGTTGTATGATATTGTAGTTCTATATAATTGGATAGAAATAATGTATGAAAGTTGTAATTGTATATCAATTGGTAGATGCTCTGTAATGGCTGAAAGTAATGTATCGTAATTTGACTCCGAGTTTATCACAATTTTGTCGACATTGAAATTAACATATCGACCACTACTATCCCATCCATATTAAAAGATAGCAAAGGAAATGCAAGAGAAGATGGTGTAACGGTAACTTTGAATTTTCCTTGAGCATTCTCCAGTAGATTGTATTCCTTTGTAGAATTAAGGGCATGGTAGTTGCCGGTTGGAACAACAATTCATAATATTCATCTTTGTTAATTAAAGGACAAGATTTAAGGGTAAAGTGGGTTATCTTAAAATAGTACTTGAACTTTCTGCAATAGGTTTGTCCTTGGTGAAGGGCAGGGTAGTTGGAAAGAATTCCCAATTCATTATCATTCAATTCAGTGATTACCTTTACTAGTACATGAGGTTAGCTCATCTATTGACACTTTAAAGAGTATATAAATAAGATAAAAAAAGAAGAGTAAGAAAGAGGATTTTGAGCAAAGTCTGTTAGAATAGCAGATTTAGTTGAAAAATTCGTTATTATTCAAAACACTCTGTTTACTCGAGATATGGGGAGAAAGAGAGAATCTGGAGAGAAGAGGGGAGAGAGGAGAGAAAAAAGGAAAGGGTGTAACTAAATCCCTTGATTGAAGACACAAATAATGGATTGGGAGCCTTTTAAGGTGGATTGTATATATTTTATAACTAAAATGTGTTTAGGTTGGGTAAATAACAATACATGGACATTTTTCGTAATAAGGTTTCAAATAGTGTATAGGAATGAAAAAATTTGTAACGACCCGACTTGTCGTTTTAAGATATTATGCCTCGTTCAACGACTTAAGGTCCCGAGCAACTTCATAATATTTATTATGACCCGCGGGTGTGGTCTAGTTTGATTTTCGGAAGATTAAGAATTTAATTAAAAGAGAAATTCTCATTTTAAAGCTTAAATGGAAAGAGTTGACCAAAGAGTTGACTTTTGAGCACACGACCTCGGAATAGAATTTTGATGTTGTCAATAGTTTCGTATGGTGATTTCTGACTTAGGCGCGTATTCGGATTTGGATTTGGAAGTCTGTAGGACAATTCGACGCATTTTGGCAAAAGTTAGAAAATAGACGATTTTCGAAAAGTTCAATCGAAGGTTGAATTTTTGATAACGAGGTCAGAATCCAATTCTGGAAATTGGAATAGGTCCATTATGTTATTTATGAATTGTGTGCAAAATTTGAGGTCAATCAGACTTGATTCGATAGGTTTCGGCATCGAATGTAGAAGTTAGAAATTTCATAATAGACTAAAGTTCCAGTGAGTTCGCACAAGACCTAACTTCAAATGAGCATAACTCTCATGATACGAAATGTTATATGGTTTATTACCTATAAAATGAAAGATCTTTGAGTTTAGTTTCTAATGCTTCAAACTATTTGTCATTTGGACATTCCTACAAGAAGTTATGACATAATTACCAAAGGCTGGAAAAATGCGATTCTGCGACCAATTCTACGATCGCAGAACCATCATGCGATCGTAAAAGTAGTTATGCGACCGCAAAATGGTCGCAAACCTATCCAGTGAAGCCCATTTTTGGGCATCGATTTTGCGGTGCATTTTGCGACCCGCATACCCATTCTGCGGTCCATTATGCGACCGCAGACCTGCTTTCGGAGGGTTAATTTTTTTATTTTCATAACCCGATCCCATTTTGATAAATAGGCTTTGGGACTCATTTTGGAGCAATTATCTTATGATTTTAGATAGAAGTGAGAGTTTTCTAGAGAGAGTAAGTAGATGAAGTGTCTTGTTTATCAAGATCTTGTCCAAACTTTGAAATCCAACAAGGAAAATCTCACAAGTTCTTCATCTAAGAGGTAAGGTTCCATACCCTAGTTTTCAATTTTGAATTTGGGTAGAAGATGGTTGATTAGGAGTATGATTATTGTGTATGAGAGTATTATTTATACATGTATGTACCAATAAGATTTGTGGAAAGATTGTTGGGCTAAAATAAGTAAAGATTGGGTTGAGGAGTGAAGGAAATCTTGTAGAAGAACCTTGTAGCCAAATTTGCACACCTAGTGATTGATAAAATGCTCAAATGAGCTGAAACCATGAAAATATTCCTAATTATGGTTCACTTTTGTTATGTTTCTAAATAGATTGAAGTTGCTAGGATTTCCGAAACCTCGTAGTAATGTAAGGAATGCTCAAGAATGATTGGAGTCGTCCAGAGATCAATTCACGTGAGAAAGCTATTTTGGAATATCGATCTAACTTCAAAAAGGTAAGTGTCTTGCTTAACCTCGAGTGGGGAAATTTTCCATTAGGCATTGAGTCTTATGTGCAATTTGTGTAATTGAAAACCATGTACGCGAGGTGACGAGTACGTACTTGGTTTATATGTGCAAATTTTATTGAGTTAAAGTCTTGAGCATATTGTGTAGTAAATTGGATAATTGTTGGCATATATTTAATCATCTATTTGTCGTGCCTAAATCCTTGTTGTTGACTCTGTTGTTATATGACAATTTGATGTGATTGTTATTTGATTATTTATGAAATTCCGTGAATTTGCTGGTTTGATAATTATTGGAATTTAATTTCATTTTGGATTTTCCCCTCTGCAAATAATTAATTAAATGAGCTTAAGAAGAGATGTTTATATAATTATTGAAAATTTGGAGTTAATGAAGACTTTGCTTTATATTGAGTAATTTCTATCTCTGTTGATTGTTTTTGGGGATTGTACACATTGTGTGGAGCCTTCGGCTATTTGTTGTTAAATTAATTGACTTGGTTGTATCTTTGGAATTTTGGTTATAGCCATTGGGCAAATTGTGATATGAACTGATTTTGTTATGTTGCCGTGATAATTTTCCGTATAAATTATTATGTTGTGTTAATTATTATTTTTAAGATATAAGGGTGGTATTTCACCGTTAATATTATGTGGGTATAAGGGTGGTATTTCACTGTGGTTGTGTTTGTTGGAAAATTGTCTGGGCGGAGCGATAAGGGTGAAAATAGGAGCGATAAGGGTGGCAATAGGAGCGACAAGGGTGGCTATTGATATTGTCTAGGCAGAGCGATAAGGGTGACTATAGGAGTGATAAGGGTGGCAATAGGAGCGATAAGGGTGGCTATTGTCAGGGACGATGTGTGATGATGTGGGGTTGTGGGGTTGATGATTTTCATGTGATGTTGTGATATTATTGTGTTTATTTTTATACTTATGCAATATTTCTTGTTGTTGGTAAATTGATGACAATCTGATTTATGTTGAAATTGAGAGCATGTGGCTATTGCCAGGAGGATTATAAAATGAAATGTGGGCACGAGGTGCCGTGAGTAAATAATGAGGATATTGTCACGTGAATTGTCTGTGCAGTTGTGATATGAATTGCGGGCACGAGGTGCTGTGATTAAATGATAATGATATTTGGCACGAGAATTGTCCGTGCAGTTGTAAGATGAAATGAGGGCACGAGGTACCGGGGAAATATGATGATTTAATTATGGGCACGAGGTGCCGTGGAAATATGAAAAATGAATTGAGACCCGTGTTTATGAAAAATGTGGAAATGGGCTGAGACCCGTATTTTTATGATTATGAAACGAGGTGTCACATGCTGACTTTTTAATTGAAAGAATTATATTCAAAATATTTATTTGAAAGGATTTTTATGTAGAAAGTATTATATAAAAGAATTATATTTGAAAGGTAATTATTTGAGAAAATTATATTTGAAAGAGAGTTATTTGAAAGAATTATATGTGAAAGATATTTATTTGAAGGATTTGATTTATTGTGTGTAATTGTATTTATTAATTGTTGAGCGATATTAATGGTATTCTTGTCGTTTGCTATGCATATTACTGGTTGTTTTATGTTGCCCTTATTGTTATCTGCTTCCTATTATTTTGTATATTATATTGCACAGGCTATTAGACTAGTGAGTGTCTTGACTGTAACTCGTCTCTACTCCACTGAGGTTAGTCTTGATACTTACTGGGTACCGACCATGGTGTACTCATACTACACTTCTGCATATTTTTGTGCAGAGCCAGGTATTGGAGTTATTGGACTTGAGAAGAGTTAAAGCGGGATCGTAAGAATTCAAGGTAGAGCTGATTGGTCGTCACAGTCCCTTGGAGTCTTTTCATTTCATTGTACTGTTAAGTTTTAATCAAACAGTATTGTATATTCGGTCCTCGTGATCATTCTATTTATTCAGTTAGAGTTCGTGATTTAGTACTACCAGTCTTGGGAGGTTGTACATTCATATTTGTTCTGCTGTTAGTTTTGGTTACTTATATAATTAAAAAATATAAATGGCTCCAAAAATGTAATTGAAATCGGCTTACCTAGTCTTAGAGACTAGGTGCCATCACGACGCCTGTGATAGGATCTTTCGGTCGTGACAAGTTGTTATCAGAGCTCTAGCTTCATAGGTTCTATGATTCACGAACGAGTCTAGTAGAGTCTTGCGGATCGATACGGAGACGTCTGTACTTATCTTCGAGAGGCTACAGAACTGTTAGGAAATTTTCATTTCTTTCATTCCTGTCATGCGGAATTTGTTGAATTTGGAATTTGAACCTTTGTATCTCCATTCTCTCACAGATGGTGAGGACACGTGCTACTGGGTTAGCTGAGCAGGCATCCGCACATAATGCTAGGGCTACAAGAGGCCGGGACCGAGGTAGAGGTCGAGGAAGGCCACGTGTTGTGACTAGAGCACCTGTTAGAACAACAGTTGAGGAGCCACTAGTAGCTCCAGTTGGGGGACAGGTAACAGAAGCACCTGTTGTTACCCCAGGACTTCAGGAGACTTTAGCAGAGTTCCTGAGTATGTTTGGTACATTAACTCAGGCAGGATTGATCTCTGTTGCACCAAACATTCCGCAGATTGGGAGAGTAGCTCAGACTCCTACCACAACTCCAGAGCAGCAGGTTCACGTTGGACAGGTTCCGGGTGTAGTACCGGTACAACCTGTTATTCCGATTCGGCCTGAGGTCAGGCCCGAGGCATCAGAAGAAGAACAAAAGAGACATGAAAGGTTTAAGAAATATGATCCACCAACTTTCAGTGGAACAGCTACAGAGGATGCCCAAGGATTTCTGGAAAATTGTCACTGTATTCTCCGCACAATGGGTATTGTGGAAGTGAGCGGAGTTTCCTTTACTACATTTCAACTGTCCGGCGTAGCGTATCGGTGGTGGCAAATCTATGAAGAAGGTAGACCAGCCGATGCCACACCACTAACTTGGGCTCAATTTTCGGAAATGTTCTTGAAAGAGTTTGTTCCCTATACTCTCAGAGATGCGTGGCGCACAGAGTTTGAACGGTTATGTCAGGGCACTATGACAGTGTCAGAATATGCTATCAGGTTTAGTGAGTTAGCCCGTCATGCACCTATCTTAGTTCCTACAATCAGAGAACGGGTTCGCAGATTCATTAAGGGGCTCAATTATGAGATTAAAATATGCATGGCTCGAGAGTTGCAAACTGATGCTCCATTTCAACAAGTAGTGGAGATTGCAAGGAAGATTGAGGGTGTTTTAGGCGAGGAAAGGGAGTCTAAGGAGGCCAAAAGGTCTCGAAGATCTGGAGGGTTTAGTGGGTTTTATTCTTAAGCTAGAACCCATTATAGCGGAGGCTCGAGCAGTCGGTCAGCTTAGTCCTCACATCAGATTACTCGGAGTGCTCCAGTTTACAGTGCACCACCGACACGAGATTCTTACAGTGGTTATTCCAGTTATACGGCACAAACTCAGTACGAGCAACCGCGACCTCAGAGGGGTTGTTATGAGTGTGGTGATACTAGGCATATCATGAGAGATTGTCCCAGACTTGGGAGGGGTGGATTTCATCTGAACACTCCAGCCACAAGCTTTATTCTAGTTGATACTCCACGTGCACAGTCAGCTAGAGGTGGAGGACAAGCGGGTAGTGGGCGCTTAAGAGGTGGAGGCCCAACCCGCTGATTTAATCACTATGATTTGGCTGAGGCCAATACACCAGATGGTGTTGTTACAGGTACGATCCTGATTTTATTATAAAAGGATATTTTCCTTAATTTGATTCGGTTCTGAATATTGAGGTGAGTCCTTCTATTATGCTCCACTTATGGGTGAGCTTCGTAAATTTGTGACCCACTTATATGTTTATCCCTGTTGGGAGATTTAAAGATGTGAACCCGTGTCTGTCATTTTATTTTTGGTACACCATTGAGGGCTATAAGCCCAAAAGTAATTTTTATTATTCATTATAGTGGGTTTAATGTGTTTCGGAATAATTGATTCCAATTTTTATGAATTATATGACCTACCAGTAGGAGGGTTTATTATATGTTGTGAAAATTATTTATGAAATATATTGAAAAGAAGAAAGAAAGGAAATTGAAAATTTCAGTTGGCACAATGTGCAACATACTTGTGATTCGGAGTTGAGGACAAGATCCTCGCATTTTTACATGATGTGAAATATTTAAACAGGGCTGCAAGCCGTGATGGAAGTTATGTAAGGACGAGGTCCTTGTGGTGAAATATTTATGAGTTAAAATTTTTCCTTTGTGAAATTTAATTGTACAATAGTATTAATAGGGAGTCATGCCTGTTAGGCTTATTTGATAATTCTTGTATATTTTTCTGTGCATATTCAGCCATTTTCGTGCGGTAAACATTGAGTTTTAACCTATGAGATAAGTGCCCAAGTGGCGTTAAATGTGACTCATTAATCCGAGTAAGCAATCATGAGGTCTTCATGCCTCACATTTTGTTGTCAGTGTTGTGAAAATCGAAATGAGGTGGTGGTTAATATGAGATTAATTGATGATGCTGGAATTAATTGTGAACAGCTTTTAAGATCAGAGATGTGGTGATGAGCATACATATGATGTGCTTCATGTCCTGATATCATTATGATAATGCAGTGCTTGTAATGCTGAGATTGGTGTTATTGATATATACCTTGTGGTATTTTGTTGGGTTGTGAATGTGTTGTTAGGAGTTGTTTTGGTATTACTCTGGCAGGTAGATAGGCCCAATTACAGGGGGGACTCTATCAAAATTTCTGAAACATTTTGGAGTTAGTAAAATTTGGAGGATTGAGATTTGCAAAGGAAGAGATAAATATGTTATGTGTTTGAGGGCGAATGATCCTAAGTGAGGAAGAATGTAGCAACCCGAAAAGGTTTTGAAGTACTTCAACACTATCAAGAAAGTTGATGTGTGCGTAGGCACGAGTTACTATAGCCAGTTGAGACTAATACCGTGTGTCGAAGTGAAAACCAGGCCTTTTGGAAATGATTGGAGAGTTAGGGAATTTGCTTTAAAGCTTATAAGAATGGAGAAAAAAATAATCTCAATTGAGATGGTGTCGTCGGACCCGTATTAAATTGCAGGAATATAGAATCATCCACAAGTATGTGTGTAAGAATACACTTAGTAATTTAAAGTCCTCAGAAAGATTCTTGGCACGTTCGAGGACAAACGTATGTTTAAGAGGTGGAGAATGTAACGACCCGACTTGTCGTTTTAAGAATTAATACTCCGTTCAACAACTTAAGGTCCCGGGAAACTTCATAATATTTATTATGACCCGCGGGTGTGGTCGAGTTTCATTTTCGGAAGATTTAAAATTTAATTGAAAGAGAAATTCTCATTTTGAAGCTTAAATGGAAAGAGTTGACCAAAGAGTTGACTTTTGCGCAAACGATCTCGGAATAGAATTTTGATGATGTAAATAGCTTCGTATGGTAATTTCAGACTTAGGCGCGTGTTCGGATTTGGATTTGGAAGTCCGTAAGACAATTCGAAGCATTTTGGCGAAAGTTGGAAAATAGACGATTTTCGGAAAGTTCGATCGAAGGTTGAATTTTTGATAACGAGGTCAGAATCCGATTCTGGAAATTGGAATAGGTCCATTATATCATTTATGACTTTTGTACAAAATTTGAGGTCAATCGGACTTGATTCGATAGGCTTCGGCATCGAATGTAGAAGTTGGAAATTTTATAATAGACTAAAGTTCAAGTGAGTTCGCACAAGATCTAACTTACAATGATCATAACTCTCATGATACGAAGTTTTATATGGTATATTACCTATCAAATGAAAGATCTTTGAGTCTAGTTTCTAACGCTTCAAACCGTTCATCATTTGGATATTCCTACAAGAAGTTAGGACCAAATTACCAAAGGCTGGAACAATGCGATTCTGCGACCAATTCTGTGATCGCAAAACCATTATGCGAACGCAGAAGTAGTTATGCGACCGCAAAATGGTCGCAAACCTGTCCAGTGAAGCCCATTTCTGGGCATCGATTTTGCGGTGCATTTTGCGACCCGCATACCCATTCTGCGGTCCATTATGCGACCGCAGACCTGCTTTCGGAGGGTTAATTTTTTTTTTTTCATAACCCGATCCCATTTTGATAAATAGGATTTGGGACTCATTTTGGAGCAATTATCTGATGATTTTAGAGAGAAGTGAGAGTGTTATAGAGAGAGGAAGTGGATGAAGTGTCTTGTTCATCAAGATTTTGTCCAAACTTCGAAATCCAACAAGGAAATCTCACAAGTTCTTCATCTAAGAGGTAAGGTTCCATACCCTAGTTTTCAATTTCGAATTTAGGTAGAAGATGGTTGATTAGGAGTATGATTCTTGATTATGAGAGTTTTATTTATACATGTATGTACCAATAAGATTTGTGGAAAGATTGTTGGGCTAAAATAAGTAAAGATTGGGTTGAGGAGTGAAGGAAATCTTGTAGAAGAACCTTGTAGCCAAATTTGCACACCTAGTGATTGATAAAATGCTCAAATGAGCTGAAACCATAGAAATATTCCTAATTATGGTTCACTTTTGTTATGTTTCTAAATAGATTAAAGTTGCTAGGATTTCCGGAACCTCGTAGTAATATAAGGAAGGCTCAAGAAAGATTGGAGTCGTCTGGAGGTCAATTCACGTGAGAAAGCTATTTTGGAATATCGATCTAACTTCAAAAAGGTAAGTGTCTTGCTTAACCTCGAGTGGGAAAATTTTTCCTTAGGCATTGAGTCTTATGTGCAATTTGTGTAATTGAAAACCATATACGCAAGGTGACGAGTACGTACTTGGTTTATATGTGCAAATTTTATTGAGTTAAAGTCTTGAGCATATTGTGTAGTAAATTGGATAATTATTGGCATATATTTAATCATCTATTTTTTGTGTCCAAATCCTTATTGTTGACTTTGTTGTTATATGATAATTTGATGTGATTGTTATTTTATTATTTATGAAATTCCGTGAATTTGCTGGTTTGATAATTATTGGAATTTAATTTTATTTTGGATTTTTGCCTCTGCAAATAATTAATTAAATGAGCTTAAGAAGAGGTATTTATATAATTATTGAAAATTTGGAGTTAATGAAGACTTTGCTTTATGTTGAATAATTTCTATCTCTATTGATTATTTTTGGGTGTTGTACACATTGTGTGGAGCCTTCGGCTATTTGTTGTGAAATTAATTGACTTGGTTGTATCTTTGGAATTTTGGTTGTAGCCATTATGCAAATTGTGATATGAATTAATTTTGTTATATTGTCGTGATAATTTCCCGTGTAAATTATTATGTTGTGTTAATTATTATTTTGAAGATATAAGGGTGGCATTTCACCGTTGATATGATGTGGGTATAAGGGTGGCATTTCACTGTGGTTGTGTTTGTTGGAATATTGTCTAGGCGGAGCGATAAGGGTGGCAATAGGAGCGATAAGGGTAGCAATAGGAGCGACAAGGGTGGCTATTGATATTGTCTGGGCGGAGCGATAAGGGCGACTATAGGAGTGATAAGGGTGGCAATAGGAGCGATAAGGGTGGCTATTGTCAGGGACGATATGTGATGATGAGGGGTTGTGGGGTTGATGATTTTCATGTAATGTTCTGATATTCTTGTGTTTATTTTTATACCTTATGTAATATTTCTTGTTGTTGGTAAATTGATGACAATCTGATTTATGTTAAAATTGAGAGCATGTGGCTATTGCCAGGCGGATTATAAAATGAAATGTGGGCACGAGGTGCCGTGAATAAATAATGAGGATATTGGGACGTGAATTGTCCGTGCAGTTGTGATATGAATTGTAGGCACGAGGTGCTGTAATTAAATGATAATGATATTTGGCGCGTGAATTGTCCGTGCAGTTGTGATATGAAATGAGGGCACGATGTGCCGAAAAAATATGATTATTTAATTATGGGCACGACGTGCCGTAGAAATATGAAAAATGGGTTGAGACCCGTGTTTACGAAAAATATAGAAATGGGCTGAGACCCGTATTTTTATGATTATGAAACGAGGTGTCACATGCTGACTTTTTAATTGAAAGAATTATATTCAAAATATTTATTTGAAAGTATTTTTATGTAGAAGGTATTATATAAAAGAATTATATTTGAAAGGTAATTATTTAAGAAAATTATATTTGAAAGAGAGTTATTGAAAGAATTATATGTGAAAGACATTTATTTGAAGGATTTGATTTATTGTGTGTAATTGTATTTATTAATTGTTGAGCGATATTAATGGTATTCTTGTTGTCTGCTATGCATATTACTGGTTGTTTTATGTTGCCATTATTGTTATCTGCTTCCTATTATTTTGTATATTATATTGCACAGGCTATTAGACTAGTGAGTGTCTTGAGTGTACCTCGTCTCTACTCCATTGAGGTTAGTTTTGATACTTACTGGGTACCGACCGTGGTGTACTCATACTACACTTCTACACATTTTTGTGCAGAGCCAGGTATTGGAGTTATTGGACTTGGGAAGAGTTAAAGCGGGATCGTAAGAATTTAAGGTAGAGCTGCTTGGTCGTCGCAGTCCCTTGGAGTCTTTTCATTGCATTGTACTGTTAATTTTTAATCAAACAGTATTGTATATTCGGTCCTCGTGAACATTCCCTGTATTCAGTTCGAGTTCGTAACTCAGTACTACCAGTCTTGGGAGGTTGTACCTTCATATTTGTTCTGTTGTTAGTTTTGGTTACTTATTTAATTAAAAAAATAAATGGCTCCAAAAATGTAATTGAAATCAGCTTACCTATTCTTAGAGACTAGGTGCCATCACGACGTGTCACGACCCGAAATTTCCTACCGACGGGACCGTGATGGCGCGTAACATTTCACTTGCTAGGCAAGCCAACATTAGAAAATTATTAAACCAATTCCTTATTTCCATTCAGTAAATAACAATAATTAACTAAGATGAAAAATAATAAGTGCGGAATATCATAAAACTGTATTAATTACTACCACCCGGATCTGGAGTCACAATTCACGAGCATTGTAGAATGTACTACAAGTAATAGTTTGAAAGAAATACAACTATCTGAATGAAAGAAAATAATAGGACATAAAAGATAGATGGGGACTTCAAGGTCTATGAACGCCGACAGATCTACCTTGAGTCTCCGGACAGCGGACCAGTAGCAAATCTCGATCAACCTGAGCCGGTATCAAAATCTGCATAGAAAGTGCAGAGTGCAGCATCAGTACAACCGACCCCATGTACTGGTAAGTATCGAGCCTAACCTCGGCGAAGTAGTGACGAGGCTAGGACAAGACACCCACATATAACATGAAAAGTATAATGGCACCCATAATGCCCATACCGAGTCCGAAAAGCTGTCTTAGGAACATCGGATGCCCTAATCCTCAACTGATGCTAGCCAGATCTCAAATCAATCTTTGAAAACACCATGGCACCCTGAAGCTGATCAAATAAATCATCAATCCTCGACAATGGATACTTGTTCTTGATGATGACTTTGTTCAACTGCCGATAATCTATGCACATCCTCATCGATCCATCTTTCTTATTCACAAACAACACAGGTGCACCCCAGGGCGAGACACTAGGTCTAATGAAGCCCTTATCAAGCAAATCTTGCAACTGCTCCTTCAATTCTTTCAACTCTGGCGGGGCCATGCGGTATGGAGGAATGGAAATAGGCTGAGCGCCGGGAGCCAAATCAATGCATAAATCAATATCCCTGTCGGGTGGCATCCCTGGCAGGTCTGCAAGAAACACCTCTGGAAACTCATGAATAACCGGCACCGAATCTATGGAAGGAACCTCCGCACTAGAATCGCCGACATAAGCTAAATAAGCTAGACACCCCTTCTCAGCCATATGCCGAGCCTTCACATAAGAGATAACCCTGCTGGCAGAATGGCCAAGATTCCCTCTCCACTCTAATCGAGGCAACCCCTGCAAGGCTAAGGTCACCGTCTTGGCGTGAAAATCTAATATAGCTAGATAAGGTGACAGACAATCATACCCAGTATGACATCAAAATCAACCATGTCAAGAAGTAGGAGATCTACACGAGTCTCAAGACCCCCAATGGTGACCATACACGAACGATAAACACGATCTATAATAATAGCATCTCTCACCGGTGTAGACACATAAATAGGAGCACTCAAAGAATCAAGGGGCACAACCAAATAGGAAGCAAAATAGGATGACACATAGGAGTAAGTAGACCCCGGATCAAATAGGACTGAAGCATCTCTACTGCAAACTGAAACAGTACCTGTGATAACAGCGTCATATGACTCAGCCTCAGACCTGGCTGGGAAAGCATAACACCAGGGCTGGGCCCCACCACCCTGAACTACGTCCCTGGGACGGCCTCTAACTGGCTGGTCTCCACCTCTAATGGCCTGACCTCCACCTCTAATAGTCTGGCCTCTACCTCTGGCTGCCTGACCCCTGCCTCTGGCTAGCTGAGCAGGTGGTGCAGCAACTGGTGCCGGAACCATGGCACGAGAACTCTGCTATTGTGAGTTGCCCGTTGCCCGAGGGCAAAATCTAGCAATGTGCCTCGGATCACCACAAGTATAACATAACCTCGGCTGCTGTGACTGCTGACCCTGAAACTGACCCTGTCGACCTGAATAACCACCCTGATAACTCAAGAGTGGAGGTGCACTAATAGGATCTGGTGTGCACTGTAGGCTAGCTAGTCGGAATAATGCATCTGAGGGCCACGACCACCTGAGGCACCGTGGGATGCCTAGAGCGCTGAATGAAACGGCTTGGGAGGATGGCCTCTACCAAAAGTACTCCTGCCTCTAGGTGAGGCACCGCTGAACTCACCGGAATGACGAGGTATCTTGTCATACCCCTGACCTCCCTGAGTAAGAACCAGTTCGACTCGTCTGGCGACATTAGCAGCCGCCTGAAAAGAAATCTCACTCCCAGTCTCCTTAGCCATCTGCAATCTGATAGGCTGAGCAAGTCCATCAATAAACCTCCTCACTTTCTCTCTCTCAGTGGGAAGCAGAAGAATAGCATGACGGGCCAAATCCACAAAACGGGTCTCATATTGAGTAACAGTCATACTGCCCTGCTGGAGACGCTCGAACTGACGGCGACGCTCCTCTATCAATGTGATAGGCAGAAACTTCTCTATGAAGAGCTGAGAGAACTGGTCCCAAGTAAGAGCAGGCGACCCAGCTGGTCTGGTCAACAAGTAATCTCTCCACCATTTCTTGGTGGAACCAGTCATCTGAAATACAGCAAAATCGACCCCATTGGTCTCCACTATACCCATGTTCCGTAAAACCTCGTGACAGCTATCAAGATACTCCTGGAGATCCTCCGAAGGAGCACCACTGAAGTGAACAGGAAAGAGCTTGATAAACCTGTCTAATCTCCATAAGGCCTCAGAAGACATAGCTATCCCATCTCCGACCTGTGCCGCTGAACTAATCCGACTGGCTGAGCTGCTGGAGCCTGATACTGGAGAGCTATCTGCTCTGAAGCGGGAGTGGTAGGAGTCTAGGCTCCTCCTCCAGCCTGAGAGACTGCCGGTGCCATAGGAAATGTGCCAGTCTGGGCCACACTCTCCATAAGGCCCACCAAACGGACCAAAGCGTCCTGAAGTACTGGGGTGGCAATGAACCCCTCCGGAACCTGAGCTGGTCCGGCAGGAACAGTCTGGGCTAGAACCTCCTCGTCAAGCTCTATCTGAGGCTCCACTGCTGGGGCTGCTGCTCGGGCCCTAGGCTAAGCCCTGCCCATGCCTCGGCCTCAACCTCTGCCCCGCGTAGAAGCTGTCACTGGAGGCTCTGGCTGTTGCTCAGCTGAGGAAGTGGTACGTGTTCTCGCCATCTGTGAGAGAATAAGAGTAGAAGAGTTCAATCAGTATTGAGAAAGAAAAATCGCACGACAGAGAAGAAAAGAAGTGAAACTTGTTCCTAAACTTCATAGCCTCTGGAAGATAAGCACAAACGTCTCCGTACCGATCCTCCAGACTCTACTAAGCTTGCTCGTGAATCGTGAGACCCAGACAACCTAGTGCTCTGATACCAACTGTCACGATCCAAAATTTCCCACCGACGGGACCGTGATGGCGCCTAATGTTTTACTTGCTAGGCAAGCCAACGTTAGAAAATCGTTAAACCAATTCCTTATTTTTATTCATTAAAGAACAATAATTAACTAAGATAAAATATAATAAGTGCGAAATATCATAAAACTGTATTAATTACTACCACATGGATCTGGAGTCACAATTCACGAGCATTCTAGAATTTACTACAAGTAATAGTCTGAAAGAAATACAACTGTCTGAATGAAAGAAAACAGTAGGACATAAAAGATAGACGGGGACTTCAAGGTCTGTGAACGCCGACAGATCTACCTTGAGTCTCCGAACAACTGACCAGTAGCAAATCTCGATCAACCTGAGCCGGTATCAAAATCTGCACAGAAAGTGTAGAGTGCAAAATCAGTACAATCGACCCCATGTACTGGTAAGTGTCGAGCCTAACCTCGGCGAAGTAGTGACGAGGCTAGGACAAGACACCTACGTATAACCTGAACAGTATAATCATGCTAGTGGCAACAACAGTAAATAAAGCAATAACGCAGAAATAATGGGAAGGGGACATACAGTGGGGGAATACAACATAAAGAGTGAGAATAATGAAAAGACAGAATTAAACAGAAAATCCTTAAACGAATTGAGCAATTAAAACAGCAAAGGAAAACTGCACGGTATCACCCTTCGTGCTTTTACTCTCAACCTCACCAGATAAATTAATAGAACGGCACGGCATCACCCTTCGTGCTTTTACTCTTCCTCACAATATAAATAATGCATGCACGGCATCACCCTTCGTGCTTTACACTCTTCCTCACAATATAAATAATGCATGCACGGCATCACCCTTCGTACTTTACACTCTTCCTCACAATATAAATAATGCATGCGCGGCATCACCCTTCGTGCTTTACACTCCTCCTCACCAATCACAAAATCAATAACAATGGATAGATAAGAGTATCACAAAGAAACCAGTATTTTACCCATAATCAATAGCACAATATAATCTCAACCTTGAATCAATATTCGAAAGTTACCAAATCTCAGTGAAACCATATATGAGTCACCCATCATTTCAAATAACCCGATAAGCATGGATAGTAGAATTTAAGGCTACAAAAAAGACAAAAATAGAATTTCACTCGCATGCTATGACTTGACAATGACGCATAGATGCTCGTCACCTCACCTATACATCGTATTTAACAACCAAACACGTAGCAAATACTCACACAATACATATTCCCTCAAGCCAAAGTTAGACACGACACTTACCTCGCTCTGAAGGCCACTTAATTCTCAATCACAGCTTTTCCTTTGGAATTCACCTCTAAACCACTCATATATATTCAAAAATGACTCAATAATATAAAATATTGCTAAAGGAATCAATTATATTTCATAATTTAAATTTCCCAAATTTTCCTCCAAAAAGTCGAAAAATTGACCCCGGGCCCTCTTGGTCAAAACTCGAGATTCGGACCAAAATCATTTAACCCATTCACCCCCGAGCCCGAATATGTAATTAGTTTTGGAATCCGACCTCAAATTGAGGTCTAAATCCCCAAATTCCTGAAATTCCTAATTTATACCTTATCCCCTAATTCTACCATGAAAACTCTAGATTTTAGGTTGAAAATTCAAGAAATGTAATGGGTAATTGAAAGAAAATGGTTTAGAATCACTTACGAACAATTTGGGGAAGAAATGACTCTTGAAAAATCGCCTCTCACCGTTTGATTTTTGAGAAAAATGAGTTTTTGGCTAAAATCGCGTTTTTGGGTTCTGTTAAGTGTTGGGCGACAGTGTTCATCGCGTTCGCGAGAGTACTGTTGTGTTCGCGAAGTGTATGGGCTGTCAAGCCTTCGCGTTCGCGAGACAGTGCTCGCATTTGCGTTCGCGGTGAAGAAAAAATTGTCTGCACCTCCCCAGTACCTAACACTACGCGTTCGCGATGGGCTTATCGCATTCGCGAAGGGTAACGCCCCCATCGCTTCGCGTTCGCGAAGAAGAAATCCTCAGCTGCCCAGTTTACTCTTCGCGTTCGCGAGAGTACCTTCGCGAACGCGAAGAAGGACATGCCAGAACACCTGCTGCAGCAAAATACCAGATTTTTAAAGTCCAAAACATCCTGTGGCCTATCCGAAACTAACCCGAGCCCTCGAGGCTCCAAACCAAACATGCAAACAAGTCTAAAAACATCATACGAACTTGCTCGCGCGATCAAATCGCCAAAATAACACCTAGAACTACGAATTTAGCACCAAATCAAATGACATTCTCAAAAACACTTTAAAATTTCTATTTTCTCAACTGGACGTCTGAATCACGTCAAATCAACTCCGTTTCTCACCAAATTTCACAGATAAGTCTTAAATATCATAATGAACCTGTGCCGGGCTCCGAAACTAAAATACGGACCCAATAATAACAATGTCAATTATCAATCAATTCTTAAAAATAAATAATTCCCAAACTTTTTAAATTTTCATCAAAAATTCATAACTCAAGCTAGGGACCTCCGAATTCGATTCCGGGCATACACCCAGGTCCCATAATTCGATACGGACCTACCGGGACCGTCAAAGCACGGATCCGGGCCCGTTTACCAAAAATATTGACCGAAGACAACTAAAATTAATTTTTAAGACAAAAATTCTTATTTTCATTAGTTGTTAACATAAAAGCTTTCTGAAAACCTGCCCGGACTGCGCACGCAAATTGAGAAGGATAAAAATGAGATTTTTAAGGCTTAAGAGCGCAGATTTGAGTTCTAAAATATAAGATGACCTTTTGGGTCATCACACGACGCCTGTGGTGGGATTTTTCGGTCGTGACAAAATCCCTTAAATTTTCTCATTGCTTACCTGGAATAACCTATTTAATAACTCACTTGGGAGTGTGCGAGGCCTGAAAAAAGCCATCAAAATGGCACACCTAACATAATATAATGGCTAATTAGCCTAACCCTCTTTCAATTTTTTTTAAAAATATTCTCTTTATTTCCTTTATCCACCTTTAATTTCTTCCTTATTTTTTCACTATTTTTCCTTATTTTTTTCACCTTTCTTTTTTTTCCACCTTCTTCTTCTTCTTCTTGCCTTTTTTCTTCGGTTCTCCATATGGATTCCCTCTAAAAGAATTTCTCCCTCACTTGTTTTCTCTGAAATGATTTATTCACTCTCTTGTTTTAATCTTTTCATGTTTTGCACATCTTATTGAAATAACATTCATTTAAATCTTTTTATTAAATCCAACACCTTATAGAGAATAAAGTTGATTCTCCTGAATCTTGTTTGTGCAGTCTAGAATTAGAGAATGTTGTTGTTGGCCGGTTGTTTTCTTATTTGCTAAATCTTATTTTGTGTAATCTTGTTTACGTAACATAAGATGATTTTTCAGATATACAACACTATATGCCTTTAGTTTTTTTTATTGTACTGCAAAGTGAATGCAAATAAGGACCTATTCAATTGGAGCCTTACATGAAGCACAACCATAATTAAACCTAAAATTAACACATTACATTGGATATTATTTTGACTGAAATTCCTAGAATTAATCAGTCATCCGAGAGTAACACATCATGAGTAAACTACATAAAAAATTTAGTATAAACCATAAGTTAACATAGTTAGATCGGTAGATGCACTTCTAAGAATTCAATATGGGGTTTTAATATATAAAAAAATATAGTTCAGAGGGGATTTTGGCGATACAGATAGTTTAAGTAGGTAACTGACAAAAAAATAATAGTTTAGAGGGATTTTAGGCTGAATTAAATAGCCACGTATAGTGTCATGCACCTTTAAGAAGGCAACGATGGGGTTTTAATACGAAGGGCAATACAGTTCAAGGAGGTTTTGGGAATGCCAAAAAATTTAATTAGAAAACTGACAAAAACGTGATAGTTTAGAAAATTTCTAGGATATTAATTCTTTTAAATATGAAATGCATTGTATAAAAAGGTTTGATGTCTATCAAGATTTAGAATATGTGCATTCAAATATGCAAAAATGATACAATTACTTGATGAAAAACTAGTAGAATGGGGAGCTTGCAAATATTAGTTAACAAGGAAAATTAATTATACATATTATGTACTATACCATACTTATAAACTATATATTGGATGCAATCTAAAATTGATTTATGATGGAATGACAATGAAAATGAATTATAAATTTATAATGCTAGCCAATTGTGCTGGAGGATTTTAGGTAAGCAATTAGGTTACCACTAATATGGGAAATCTTCCTATTTTTAGCTTTTTATTCATAGCAATAATCTTGGTTGGGGTATAAATAAAATAACATGTAAATAATTTAGTTGCGCAATTTGTAATAAGTAAATTAGTTGTAGTTTATATAATTAATTCTTATAGGTCGTGTATCTATTAAAGTCATCCAATAATCTACTTTTACTCTACTTGTTTAATTAGAATAATTACATTTTAAGTCTTATTCTTTTTTTTTTTTTTATGGTATAGCCTGTTAGGCCAAGCTTCTCCAAAGCCAAAAGTATTTTTTTTTTTCAAAAAAGGTTTTTTTTTTTTCAAAGTTGAAGTGTTTGGCCAAGCTTTTAGGGGAAAAAAGTATTTTTGAGTGGAAGCAGAAGCAGTTTTAGAGAAACAGAAAAAAGTAACTTCCCCCAAAAATACTTTTGAGAAAAATATACTTAGAAGTATATTTTAGAAATTTAGTCAAACACTAATTGCTGCTCAAAAATACTTTTCAAAGTAATTAGCCAAACACAAACTGTTTCTCACTAAAAGTACTTTTGAGAAAAAAACACTTCTCAAAAT
This sequence comes from Nicotiana tomentosiformis, assembly GCF_000390325.3. Taxonomy (NCBI): domain Eukaryota; kingdom Viridiplantae; phylum Streptophyta; class Magnoliopsida; order Solanales; family Solanaceae; genus Nicotiana; species Nicotiana tomentosiformis. The sequence goes on along the minus strand of NC_090821.1, from coordinate 72,654,794 downwards.
AAGCTGATTTTTGAAGCTTGGCCAAACAAGCTATTAATGTCTCAGCCCATGGACTAGCCCAACCCAACCCCATAAGGCGGATGAAGTATACAAATAGCCCTCAAAGTGGATAGTCTTAAATTTTTGCGCACATCCCCTCCCACTCTCATGGACATAACTTCAAGTTTAACAAGTGTTGCCACTTGCTTGCTCCATAAGCAACGCTTTTAACTTTTGATCTTAAAGTTCTGCCTACGAGGCAAGTGGGGGTCAAAAGTTAAAGATCAACCCAAAAAGTGCATATTCTACAATTATTTTTACATAAGACCATGCCCTAACTTGGGTCGGGCTGGGCTGAAAGCCCCATACTTAAATGGGCTAGAAATCTAGAACAACGCCAAACCTATTCTAACTCAGCTAGTGGCTGGTTTTGGGACAACCTAACGGGCCAAACTATTTTGATGGCGCTATTCATACACTTAAATATGTAAAAATTGCATGGGGCACCCTATTTGGCCGCCCCTTTTTAACTTATACCCGTTTTGTTTTTCCGTTTGCATTCATACATATTTTTTTGTTAAAAGTATTTTAAAAAGACGGTTTTGCCCTTCTTTAATAAAAGACTATTGACAAACTGCAGGACAAAAACTTAAGCATATTTAGGCTGAAATTTTAGCAAATAAACTAAAAAACTTCAGCTTGTTTAGACTGAAATTTCAGATAAAACTCAGGACAAAACTATAAACTGCGTTACAAAACTTCAGCATATTTTGGTATGAAGTTTTAGCAAATTAACTAAATAACTTCAGCATGCATTAGCAAAACTCTTTAGAAAATTACATACTGCAAGATAAAAACTTAATCATGTTTAGTATGAAGTTTTAGCAAACGAACTAAAAAACTTCAGCATGTTTAGTCTGAAATTTTTGCAAATGAACTAAATAACTTCAGCATGTTTTGTTTGAAATTTTAGCAAATAAACTAAATAACTTTAGCATGCATTAGAAATTACATACTACAAGACAAAAACTTAAGCATGTTTAGTCTAAAATTTTAGCAAATGAATAAAAAAACTTAAGCATGTTTAGTCTGAAGTTTTAGCAAATAAACTAAATAACTTAAGCATGTTTAGTCTGAAGTTTTAGCAAATTAACTAAATAACTTCAGCATGTTTAGTCTGAAATTTTAGCAAATGAACTAAATAACTTCAACATCTTTAGACTGAAATTTCGGATAAAATTCATGACAAAACTGTAGACTGCAGGATAAATAAAACTTCATGCTACATTAGCATGAAGTTTTAGCTTCAACATGAAACAACTTCATGCTACATTAGCATGAAATTTTAGCTACAAGGTGAAACAATTTCATGCAAGTGTGATTCTGAAGATGAATTTGGACAAGTTTCTGATTTTTTTATAAAGTTGCTGAGAGGAGAGGAGGAGATAGTTTTATATCTTTTGTCAGGGGTGTAATTGTCATATTATTACAGATTTTTTGTGAGATGGCTATCAAATCAATAATTTTAAAAAATAGAGTACAGGTTAAAAGGTGGCACAAATATAGGGTACGGCTGCAAATCCCCCCTTAAATATTTAGCTCCACACACTCCTAAGGTTTTCTCAAAACAAAGTTGAATCTAATCTTAAAATTCCTTTTGTCCCAATTAGAGTTAAAGTAATTTTCTTCCACTTGCTGGATGCTCTTCTGCATAAACAAACCCAGCAACCATTTCTTTTCTAGCTCAACTGAAGTTATGTCATGTGTCTAGGGGGTTATCTTCACATGCTCTTAAGGAACAGAACATTTTCTTTAGTTTGTCTAATTAGTCCTTCCTGTATATATAGCTGGTCTGACTCGGTTTGTTGCCCTTATAATATTTTATTTTGGCAAAACACATAGATAGACATTTAAAATTTGGCCTCAAGTATCAGTTTGACACTTAAAACTTATTCAGTGATCATCTAGTCCAACTTAAAACTTTAGATTTTCCATCTATGAAAGTTGCATCAAATTGACAATTGTGACCAAGTTTAATAAGTGTCTATCTATGTATGTTGTTTTTTATTTTTCATAGGATTCCTCACTTTTGTCTTCTCTACCTCTTTAGATCTCACGATGCATCAACCCTAAAACAACGGAGTTAAGGTGTGATCACATGAGTTGTCTTAACTATTTCTGAACATTTTCTTCTCATTTTAATAAGAAATAATTTTCGACATGTCAACTACTCAACTAGATGGCTGATTTAGAAATGTATACCTACTCTCCTACACTAATGTTTCTTCTAATTATTATTCAAATATAATGATTCTTATTTAGATCTATCAATGAATGACAGACTCTGCTCTTGTAGTCAATATCTACTCAATACGATGATCAATTGACATGTCGATGTAGTATTTCTTCCCCCTTTTGTATACCTTCTCTATTGGCCTGCTTTTGTGATTTATTTCGTTTCTCTATAACATTCCTTCTGCAATCATTAATCGTGATGCTTCCATTCATCTTGTCTTTTTTCTATCAAACATTCTCATCCCTTCCTTCACAACCTGTGTGCGATTTTCAGCTTTATGAAATCTAACAATGAAAACCCCTTGTTAATTTGGGCAATTTTATCAATCCTAATGCTCCCCATATACGTCGGGAGTATCCTCCGTAACAATTTACGGAGGGTTAAATCCGAAGACATAGCATATCACCATTGTATTCTAGTACTCAACCTCTTCCTGTATGTCATCCATAGTGATTTTCACATTCACAATCCCCTTTCTGTCCTGGTTTAGATAGAAACCCTCCTCTCCCTAGGCACAAATTTTGTAATCTGAAGTGAGATGGCTTGGGAAAAAGATTTTAAAAAAAGGATGATAAAGACATAGAAACCTTGAATTTTCTGTTTCAACAAAGAAACTCTTGCATTATCATGAACAACATAAGGCACTAAGTACTAAATGTTAATAAAAGCGGCTCTGAGTAAAAAAACGTAAAAGATTAAGTTCTCATCAATAGAAATAACAATTGAATATTAGACATGACAATTGACATCATAGCTCATTGATTGGGTTCGAATGGTTTATTTTCTTTGAAAATCATGTTAGACGACTTCATGCTCGTGCATAAACATAATTTTGTTATTTTACTCTTGCAGTCTACGAAGTATGAATTTTACGATCCAAAAGCTCCCTTTTTGATATCTCCTAGGTTACTTCTACAATCCAAAAAAAAGAAGAAGAGAAAGAGCACAACTTAGTTTTTCCTTTTCTAAGTTACTACCACCATATTACCTGATGGTTGATGCCACTTGTCGTTCATACATCTCCTTAAAAATTTCTATCGCTCTCTCTAATTTGTATTTTGTCCCGAGGTAACATTGACAAATTTACTAATGGGTCGCAACCAGTGGCGAAGCCAGGATCTCCGCGAAAGGGATTCAAGAAAAAAAAATTATAGCTAGTGAAAATTGAACATATGACTTTTCAAAGATTTTGAACTCCCTTGACCACTAAGCTACACTTTTGGGTTGTCAAGGGGTTTCAAAACTTAATATATAGAGGTAAAAAATAAATTTTGCCTTATATATACAGTGTAATTTTTCGGCGAAGGGGGTTTGGGTGAACCCCTTCCGCCCCCTAAATCCGCCCCTGGCAGCAATACCATGAAACTTGGATAATAAAATCTTTTTTGTCCCAAAGGTTCTTCCTTTCAACTTGTTGTTCACAAGTTGAAATAAATAGTAATTATAGCCAAGAAATAACTAATCTTTCACTCAGCTTATCATCAAAATAACTTTGAAAATAACTAAATGAATATGCTACAACCAGTTAAACTATACGAAATGTTTTTACACGGTCAATATATCTACTGTGATGCTATAGCGTATCCCTTTATCAGGTCTCAATTTGATTAATTTTACACTTACACCTTTTGTATTTGATTTTATTTTCAAAATAAAACATATTTACTTTTTGATTTATTGATCAACTATGCCGTTTAATTTATAGTGACAAAATTGAGCAGTCAAATCAAAGCTGAAAGAAGAAAGAATACGAATAACCTTGAATGTTATCTGTTAAATTATACTAAAATCTGTACAAATTTTATGCCTCACTTGACTTCAACTTAGCTTTAACAAAATAAACTTTAGAAGATGAAGAGAGTACATTGGTCTGATCTGTTAAAACTTATAGTTTAGCATGTAAGATATGTTAGTTTTTATTGAACTATATATTCGTCAAATCTTTTGCAACCCTATACACAGGCAACAAGGGAAATGAAATCAAACAAACAAAGAACCCAAAAATTTCCCAAATAAGCTGACATAACAAATTCAACACACCTGTGGACGAAGTAGCTGAGAAAATGGAGTAGATTAAAAAAAAACGCACCGAAGAGAGAATGAAACCAGAGGATAAGATACAGAGACGTAATAAAGCGGTAGCAGCGGAGTGCAAAATTACGTAAATAATCTTTCCTGAAAAACACAAATCAGCCAGTGCAGGGACACAACAGTAATTTTACCTAATATATGAGCACTGCAAATATCAAATTGCCCTCCGTCGGCAAGCAGGGATGTCGATGGAGAGCTGCAGAAGTAGGAAAATAGTGATTTTGATTCGATTTCTATTGATGATTTTTTATTTTTAAACTTTATATTGATAGCCCTTTCAAGTTAAAGATATAACAGTACCCCCAATAAATAAATAAATAATAACGCTCAAGAAAAGTTGCCAAACAAAGTATTAGCAAGATATTAGAATATAAGAAAGGAATTTAACGGTAGGTTACCTCATAAGCAATACATATTCTACTTGTCAACGAAGATCTGGAATTCAGATCTTTGGTAATCTTCAACTTGCATTGTCCTGATCTCCTCGACTGAAGCAACAATAGCTTCATTGCAAGACGTTACCCTAACAAACTTGAGAGAAGCGATTTCCGCGAACCAAGAGGGGATCTCCTTAAGATATTTGCATTTATGCAATGTCAAATGTTCAAGACAAGGAAAGGCATCATCCGAGACATTCCACTCGTTAAAATTATCAGAGTTTACTACTTTCAACACTTTGAGTTTAGGGAACTCATTGTCGTTCACTGTCCATTCGCCTTTATCAAACTCAACATTTACCAGTTTAAGTACCTGAAGATTGGGAAGCATAGCAATCTCTGAACCAGTGCCCCAGAAAATGGTGGACAAAGTCAATTTGTTGAGATTTGAGGGGAAGATGTAAGCACCAGCTATGGCTAAATGCACGTCAAAATGAACCTTGAGCGTCTTAAGCTGTGCTAGAAATTCCAATTGAAGGACCCAAAAGTTTACTTCAGGATACTTAATTGAGCATCTCAGATTCCGAATATTTGGTGTCTTTCTCAATACAAATTCTGCATCCTCCGCACAAGAAAAACATGGACAGGAAAGAGTCTCCAAATTGTCAAGATTGGAGGAGTTCTCAAGTGATTCTTCTGCACCATTAATGGTGAAATAAGCATTGTCACAAATATGCAGAATTCTCAATTTAGACATCTTCCAGAGTGTAAACGGTAGTGACAAGTATGTCCCTTCCCCTTTGACTATCAAAGTCCCAAGGTTCCATAGATTGCTTATGCATGATGTAATTGACTTCTTCGCAGTTCGTACTGCAAAATACCTCAAGTAAACCAGCTCTGTTGGGAAAGAATCAACAACGATGAACTTCAGATCCAACACTTTTAGAAACTTGAATTTCTGAAAGATGCGCGAGGTTGGAGAGAGGTATTCTATGATATCATCCCTGCAAAGTACAGACCCAACAAGTGAGCAAGACGAACTCCATTTTGCAAGATCATTCTTGTCAGCATAAATGGACAGGCGACCTTGAGCTAGCTGCCGGTGTGAGTAAATGCCAGGTGAAGGATTGGCACTTTGGTACCTGTGAACATCAAATTAGCATAAGATTAAATTTCAAATATAACAGGAATACTTGATTGATTGAACAAACAAAGAAATAGAAAATTACAGTTTTACCTATCTATGCAGAGTAGAAGCTTTTCCTGCTCAGCTGTTTCCTTGCAGAAATCAAGCAATAGATCATGGATCTGGCATGCTTTGACCTTGCCATCAGAACTCCTTTTTGCAATTTTCACTAGATTTCGTCCAATAAGATTCTCCAAGTAATCTGATGCTACATCCTCCAAACTCTTATCTTTATCAATTTTTATGAATCCTTCTGCCATCCATAAGCATGTCAAGTCTGAAACATTGATCGTCCTGTCTTCTGAAAATGCTCCAAAATAAAGGAAGCAAGGCTTTAAATGATGGGGTAAATGTTTATAACTGTGCTCTATCATAGCCTTTGCGTCACTTTGAATGTGGGAACCTAAATTCTTAGCGACTTGTCTCCAATATTGTTCATTCTTTTCCTTTGCGAGAATACCAGCCACCAAAACAATTGAAAGAGGCAGCCCTGCGCACTTCTTTGCTATTTCTAGCCCAACCTTTTCAAGATCAGGAGAGCATCCTTCGTTACCAAACACTTTCTCTTTCAGCAATTTCCAACTTTCGTCTTCCTTAAACATAGGAAGATGAAAGGGCTCACAAGAAATTCTAGCTGAGTTGGCAACTTCAACTTGTCGTGTTGTTAGAATAATTCGACTTCCGTTATTAACATCCGCAAAGCAAGGCTGTAAATCTTCCCACACACTAGCTTCCCATATGTCATCGATAAGGATAAGATATCTTTTCACTTTACAAATTTTTTGAAGCTTATCTCGTAGATCTTCAGTAGACAATTCACTAGCAGCAGGGTCATCACAAGAAAGATCACGTAAAATGGCCAATAAAATGGACCTACATGAATACTCTTGCGACACGCAACATTGCGCCCGAATATCAAATCGAGATTTAACTGAGTCATCATTAAAGAGTTTGTTGGCCAATGTCGTCTTACCTTGTCCGCCCATGCCGACAATCGAGATGACGTCTAGCTGTTGGGATCCTTTAGTTAGCTTCTTTCTTAATTCTGGAACGATATGATCAAAGCCCACGATTTCTTCATTCTTTAGGGACGTAGATTCTGATGATGTATGAGCAGCGTCTGCATCCACGGGATCATGTAATGCTATGTCAACGGCAGGTGTTTTCTTCAATTGAACATCTATTTTTGATCTGTTAAGTTTAATTTCCTCTATGATATCAACGAGCCAACGCTCAAGACACCACTCGGGAACTTCTTTGCTGATAAAAGAATCGACTATATATTCCACTTCATATGCTGTGCCAATCACTAACTGAGCCAAATGTTGAATTTCGTGGTGCTTATGTCGCTCTTTTGCAACATCCTTGAGAAACGGTTGCACGCTCTCAAGTTCCTTCTGAATTATTTGAAGTTGGTTCTTGATAGAAACAAGTGACTTTGAATAACGACCTTGAAACTCATTCAGGTTGCTTAAAAGGAAATCAACATAGCCTATTCCGTGAATCCGTGGCAAATTAGATTGGAATACCTTCTGAACTATGGGATAAATCACAGTGTTGAAATGCTGAATATTTCCGGGAAAATCAAGCAGTGCTTGGTTCACTTTGGCCGATGCAACATCATATAACGAGTAAACTAGAATTCCAGCATCAATAATCATAATGTGGAGATCTTCAAAATGAGATTCAAGATGTTGCATCGGCGTATAGGGGAGATTGGCTCGCAAGAGGTTGAGCATCTCCTGAAGGTTTGCTGTTTCATCTTTCAAAGCAACTGTAGTGTTACCAATTGCTGGTAGCTCCACCAAGTTGTGCAGGACAGTCTCCAAAAAGGCAGTTTCACTGTTTGTTGTATTCTCATTTTGGATATCGGGACGCCATCCTGATTGTGATGTTGACTTTAAAGCTTGCAGAACATCAACGTAGATCTTGCGGATACTTGGCTCAATAGGCTTAATCCTCATTCGCAGGTGATCAGAAAGCAAAGCATTCATTTCACCAGAAGCCAAGTCTTGAGTTCCATTGTCAGTGCCTGGTAAACTCAACCAGACAAGCATGGCTGCATGGCCAGCCACAACAAAAATATGAGTGAAGAAATCATGATGGCAACTCTGAGGCTCTTTGCATCTCTTTGCAACAAAGCAGACAAAAGCTCTCAGAGACTTCAACTCTTCTAAAACTTCTACTATTTGTTCCTTGGGTCCTGGAACAAAAAGTACAGAACGGCCATCATAAATATTCAGTAAATCACTGAGAATACACACAACAGTGCCCATAAATTCAGGTACAATTTCGGAAATAGCAACACCATTCTTGCTGGCTGAAAGGGGCAATGATGTTTTTGGAAAGGAGTAATTGGCTCTGATTTCCGACTTGATCAAACGAATGTCGCCTTCCATCTGATAGATGGACGGATAAAAATTTGGAGAAGTCAAATTAAGAGTGGAGAGATCAACTCGAGTATCGTGAAGTAGAGTTTGTGCTTTTTGTGTGACATCCAAAGTGTCACATTCAGCTTTGGAGCTCTGTAAATTGAGGAAAATATCCAGGAATCTCAACTCCCTTTCAAGGAACTCGATTTGATCCTTTGCAACCTCAAGGGGAAACATCTCTTTTCCTTTTTCTTATCAGAAGTGTTGGTAATAAAAGAACCGTTGTGAATTTGACAGTGAAGAAAGAAGGGCAGTTGAATCACAGACAACTGATACAACCTTAAAAAGAAAAATTCTCTTCTCTTCTCTTTGGCTTTCTCTTATTCAGAATTTTATCTTCATCAGGACGCTAATGTTTTCATCTATCATTTTAGGAGTTTTTAGCCAAAATTGGCTTGAGCACTTATTCTCCTTTGAGTTTGTTAGATTAGGTTTACTTCATTTAACAAAAGACCACCTAAAAACTATTAGTGATTTCACTGAGTCAACTGGGTAAAGAAACTTTTAGTACTCAAATTTTACAGAATCGATATAGTAAAACTAAACCTATTTAACGGGCCGGATTGACCCGGTTTTGAACCGGCCCGGACCGATGGAACGGGGCGGGTAGGGCTGGGTTTGGAGGTTAGGGATTAGTCGGTATATATTTTTTTACCGGTCAAACCCGGCCAATAAAAATTACTGTTGGTCCGGAACCGGATCAATCCGACCCGTTAAACAGATTTAGGTTCACTACATCGTTTCTATAAAATTTGAGTATTGAAAATTTTTTTACCCAGTTAACTCACTGTTAGTTTTTAGGTTTCCATTTTGATCTTTTGTTTTGGATTAAATCTGTTAGAGTTTAGCAAACTTAAAAGATAATAAGTGCTCAATGCAATAGATCAACGACAAAGTAGATAAAGGACAATTTTGGCTAACATATTGTATATTTTATTACATAGTCACCTCAATTATATGCATCCACATTATTTGTCCCCGTATGATTCGGATTTTTTTACTTCCTAGTTCTTGCAGTTTCATATCCTTGGATTTTTTTAATTGTGCTGACAGTCTGTCAGCCATCAACTTGACATATAAACAATTCAGTAACAGATAAGAATCAGTACATTAAATGATTACAATAATATATATAAAGCTTACTTTGTTCCATAATCCAATTTCCTTTTTGTCCTCCGATACTATCATTAACCACAGGTGTTTATAATCACACAAACAAGTTAGGTATTTTTTAATTTGTTTAAAATTATAAATTCATAAAAAATTATTTTTTCTTAAATTTTGTATTCAATCAAACTGATTAAACATAAGAGTATTATTAAAAAGAAAAAAGGCCTTTTCAGCTGGTTAGTAGAGCCCACTTTCATTTTTTCTTTACTAGTAGGGTCCCGACACCCGTGGTTCCTAGGCGGCTGTGTTTTCCAATCCTTTTCTTTTAGTGCTTCGCGATAACTTCTAGATAAGATGGCTGCGCTCCGGCTCATTAAATAATGTAAGCAAATCAATCAAAGAATGTAAATAATCACTCACAGTGATATACATCTCAAATCAAAACATTATTTATTAAAATCAGAAAAATAATGTTAAGAAATAGTTCATTCGAACCACAACTTATCTCCAGTAATATTGAATGCCCCACTTTGAAATTTCAAGCGGAGGAGGAAGCGTTGTCGGCATTAATTGGTGGTTTCAACGGTTCTTCTTCTGGAAAAGAAAAATGCAGAGAATGGCACCGTTTGTCCACCAGAGCCATTTTTGTTCAATTAGCGTAAGGCAAAATACCTTAACACCCCTAAACTTAGACTGATTATTAGTTATAACCTTGAACTATTTGTGGTTTTAATTATCCCTCAACTTGGCCTTTTAAAAGTCATTGCCTCTGGACGCTAATGTGGTAAAAAGTGTGAGTGCACTTGCCTGCCACATGAATTTTTCTGTATATGTAACATTTTTTTTAAATAAAATATATTTTTACCTTTTTAAGTATGTTACTTTTTTGGATAATATTTTTCGAATACAATTTATAATAAAACTTGGATATAACTACATTATTTAGGCTAAATATTTTTATTTTTGGCTAAAAATAATAAAATCTTAGTTAATCTTTTTTTGAATTTGATCTGAAAATAAAGATTTATACAATTGAAATAAATAGTCATGTGTATTTTCTTATAACTTTTTAGATGCCTTGACTATTTATTTCAATTGACTATTTATAACATATACTCATGATAGTTATCTCATACTTTTTTATTATTTTTTTTTCTTCTTGTAATCCTTTTGTCGGATTTACATTTGTACTTACATTTATCAAATTTTCATATGAATATAATGGGAATGAGGTAATTAGGTAATTTGACATAAATACTTTACTTAGAGGTCCATTATTTCTTGTGAGAAGATGTCCATAGGTTTAAACAGAAATTTCAAAATAACTAAATCAATTAATCTGAAATCTCTAAGAAAACAAACCAAACTAAGATTATTTGGTTTGGTATTTCATAACCGAAAAATTGAACCGGAGTTTTCATAATCCAATTCGAAGTGCCTGATGTCAGAAAAAACGTGTGTATTTTTTTTATAACTTTTTAGATGCCTTGACTATTTATTTCAATTGTATAAATCTTTATTTTCAGGTTAAATTCAAAAAAGATTAACTAAGACTTTATTATTTTTAGCCAAATAAAAATATTTAGCCTAAATAATATAGTTTTATCCAAGTTTTATTATAAATTATATTCGAAAAAAATTATCCAAAAAGGCAACATACTTAAAAAGGTAAAAATATATTTTATTTTTAAAAAAAATGTCACATATACAGAAAAATTTATGTGGCAGACAAGTGCACCCACACTCTTTGCCACATCAGCGTCCAGGGGGTAATGGCTCTCAAAATGCTAAGTTGAGGGAGGTAATTAAGACCACAAATAGTTTAAGATTGTAACTTGTACTAATAATCCGTGTTAAGTTTAGAGGTGTTAAAGGTATTTTTCCTTAGCGAAACTAGCCAGGTCACCAAAACAGGAAATTAGAGATAGAAAGACTTGGGGTTATTTTTAATAATTTAAAAAGCCTTCTCAAATCTACTGAGAGGTTAATAAATAGTACTACTATAAAGTAGAATATTGTCGAAAAGAATATAACTTAGTGGGCGTTTGGAGATAAGAATAGTAAAATTCCAAAATTTATATCTTCAAATAAAAATTAGAATATGGTCATTGATTTCGAAAAAAATAAATTTTTTTCAAAAAAAGTGAAAAAAATTCATATGTCCAAACAAGCTCTTAATTGTTTAAAACTGTAACTTAATTTTCAAATACATATAGTGTTTGGCTAAGTTTATAAGTTGGTCAAACTGGTTTATAATCATCTTTTAGCTTATCTACACATTTGATAAAGACCAAAAATGCTTATAAGCCAAGTGCTAAAATCAGTCATAGGCTATAAGTTGGTCACTCCCAACTTGTGATTTTTTAGCTTATAAACAATTATAGTTTGACCAATACTTCTACTAATTTAACCTTAATAATATTTTCTAATTCACAAAATACTTTTCTCAAAATAAATTTTTCGGCTTTCTCTTTATTCCATATTCATGGTTAATTCTTTTCTTTACAAAGAATTTTTTTAATTTATAATCTTTTGAAAACAATTCAACGACATTTTAGTTATTTTAATAAAAATATAACTTATCAATATTTTTTCATCAAACACATCAACTGCTTATTATCAATTTTAGCACTTGCATCCAAACACATAAATACGTATTTTAAAAATCAATTTCAGCACTTAAAATATTTTTTCATATTAAAAGCTAATTAGCTATTTATAATCGGCTAATCCAAACGGGGTCTTAGCAGGTGATTTTGATTCATAAATAATTTAAAAAAAAAGAAGAAGATTAGGAAAATAATAACAATCCCTGCCCTGCATTCTTTAATCTTTATAAACAAACAGCTATGGTAAAGTGAAGTTTCATTGCCCAGAGCTAAAGAAAGTATATATATCCTCTCCATTTACTTTCTTGCTACCCAAGAAATTAAAAGCAGATGGCAGATACAGCGTTGAATCTTCTGGTGGAGAACCTCTTGGATTCAGTAAGAAAAAAAGCGAAGTTAATTGCAGAAAATTCGAAGCTGCAGATTGCTGGTTTAGAGGATGACTTTTTACATCTTGAGGAAGAAGTTCAACGCCTACGAGCGCTCCTAAAAGTTGCTGCACAATGGCAGATAAATAGCAGTAAGTGGAAACAGTTGGTCAATAAGGACATCCGATTTGCGGTACATAAAGCTGAGGATGTCATTGATGTCTTCGCGATTAGGGCGCAGCGTTGCCTTGAGAGCGGCTTTGGAGTTCTCGGATTTCTTAGTATAAGAAGAGACTCAGTCAGGAATCTTGCAACTAAGATCGACGGCCTCAATGAGAAGGTGAAGGAATTTCTTCAAAACAATCAACCAGCAGTTCAGCCGGAAACAAATTCCCAGGAGCTGCAGGTATGCCTGAAAGCTGAAACTCAACCCATTTGAAAACTTATAAGTTGACTGACCTTCTGTATGATAAATATGATTAACCCATTTTGGATCGCATCTGTGGAGTCACAGGGAATCACAGATGCGAGCCTTGGACTGCAAAAGAGGGCTCGCACATGTGAGACTTGTTGTCGCAAATGCGACATCACTGGCATAATGTTAATGGTGTCATAAACATTGACCATTTGGTGGGCTATGGAAAATGAAGTGTCGTGGGAGTAATGGAAATAAAGATGAATAAGTTATATTTCAAGGGGTAATTGACATCTAAGGTTAATGTAATTTACAACAAAAATTAAGGCTTTTTATATCACTGAAAGCAAGTAATAACTTAATATAGACGTTTTATTTCTAATTGCCAAAACAAAAGATTTTCAACACTGATTTATGATGTCAATCGGTTTTGTTATCTTAAAAGGATCTTCCACTCAAGGAAAACGAAGTTGTTGGCTTAGAAGAAGAAGCAGAAAAAGTGATCAAGCGACTTGTTGAAGGATCTGAGGAGCTCAATGTTGTCCCTGTTGTAGGTATGCATGGACTTGGTAAAACAACATTGGCAATAAAAGTTTTTAACGATCCTCAGATTTTAAATCAATTTGACAGCAGAATATGGGTTTATGTTGGCCAATCATATGAAATAAAGGATATCTTTATCAATATCCTCACATGTTTCATAGATCGCATTGAAGAATACCAAGACAAAGATGTGAATGAAATAGCTAAGGTAATATGTGATTTTGTGCCTAAAGAAGGTAAATGTCTCATTGTCTTGGACGATGTCTGGGCAATAGGTGTTGTCGATTTTGTCAAGAAAACTTTCCCTGAAAACAGCAAAGGACACCGGATCATGATGACCACTCCTAGGCAAGATGTGGCTAGTTGTGCCAATCCAAATCCTCACGATCTAAAATTTCTGACCCAGACGGAAAGTTTTCTATTGTTGAAAAGCAGAGTTTTCGGTACTGGATGTTTTCCTGAAGAATTAACAGATCTTGGAGAAAGCATTGCACAAAAATGTTGTGGGGTACCACTTGCAATAATAGTAATTGCAGGAGCTTTAAGAGGTCGTAAGGACAAAAACAATTGGCTCAAAGTTCAGAAATATTTTTGGCAGCACCTTATAATTAAAAATGACCCTGTAAGATGCTGGAAGTTTGTTGAAATGAGCTACAATTGTTTGCCCCAAGAAATGAAGGAGTGCTTCTTGTATTGCGGAACTTTTCCTCGAGGCTTTGATATCCCTGCTTGGAAATTGATCCGTCTCTGGATTGCAGAGGGGTTGATAAAATCCAGCCCAGGTTACGCCTTGGAGGAGGTAGCGGAAAATAATTTGAACGAGCTCGTCAATAGAAATTTAGTGATGGTGGTACAGAAGAAGTTTGACAGTCAAATAAAGACATGTCGTCTTCATGACATGGTACAAGAGTTTTGCAAGATGGAGGCTACTAGAGAATGTCTTTTTCATGAAGTATCTCTAACACCCGATCAAGCAATTCCAGATGATTCTCGTCGATTGTGTATCCCATCACGTTTTCTAGGTGATTTTCTGTCCAGAAAACCATTCGCGGAACATGTCAGGTCTTTCTTATGCTTTTCCCCAACCCAGTTGTCTCCGCATCTAATGAAACTCCTGCACGGAGCGTTTCCACTCTTAAGGGTTTTGGATGTTGAGCCCATCAAAATTCTTTTTTCCAAAGATTTTTATAAGCTTTATCATTTGAAGTATATGGCTTTCTCAGGTGACTTTATGGCCATTCCTCCAACATTTTGTAGATTTCTGAATTTACAAACTCTTATATTTAATACAACTAGTAAAAAGGCGCGCTACTTAGAATCAAGATGGGAAATATGGAACATGTTACGGTTGAGGCATCTGCACAGTAACGTTCCTGTACGATTGCCAAGCCCCAATAGCCCAAAAGGTGAAATTTCTTGCCTGCGAACTCTTTCTATGGTTGCACCAGAAAGTTGCAACAGTTGTGTGCTTGCAAAGGTTGGTAATCTCAAAAAATTGAGTATTAAAGGGAATATGGCCCCTTTTTTTTAAATTAACAAGAAAGGATTCAGCAAACATGGAGAGTTAAAGCGCCTGGAAAATTTGAAACTATTGAATGATGTCTTTACAACGAGTTCAGTGCTTCACCTTCCTCCAAATTTCTTCAGATTTGCTCGTACACTAAAGAAGTTAACTTTATCGGACACAAGGTTTGATTGGCGTGAGGCAATTGGACTGGAGCAGCTGGAATGCCTTGAGGTTCTAAAGTTGAAAGATGCTTTCACCGGAAAGTCATGGAAGCTAGAGGTAGGTTTTAGCGAACTCCAATCCTTGTCGATTGATACAGCAGATTTTGAAACATGGGAGGCTTCAACTCATCATTTCCCAAGACTTAGGCACCTTGTTCTTATTTACTGCGATAAACTTGAGGCTGTTCCAGCTACGTTCACTGATATACCTAGCCTTCGAGAGATGAGGCTTGAAAACACAAGCAAAGCGGTCAGATCTGCAAAAGAAATAGAAAGAAAGAAACAAGAGATGCAATTTCAAAACAACATTGAATTCAAGCTTACTATATCTTTCGATGTTGATTACAAGGCCACACAATGAAGTTGAAGGTCAGTAGAATTTATTTTGTCATTGGAATTATTTAGTCTCCTGTACAGTTTTTACCAAGTGTTTGTCGACATGACTGTATTCATATCTAGCTTTTACCATTGTCTGAGAGATTTTAGTAAGATTGTTTTGCATGCCATGACTTCTATTTGCTAGAATGTCCTGTGTTTCTATATTTTATGTGATTATTCGTTCTTCGGAGACTGGAGGTTTCATAATTAAGTAATTTATTTCCCTTACATTCTTGCCATGCATTTTTCTCTAACGTAGACTTTGCGGTATTGTTAGTCCAATATTGTCATAATAATCATTCAGTTCTTTCCATGTATGTTAGCCAACTCCAGTTCTATCTTTAGTTGACTTTTATGGTTACCAGCTGGAGTACTGTGATTAATTTAGTCATTTAACAGTCTCTTGCAGAAATGCAGGGTAAGGCTGCGTACGATAGACCCTTGTGGTCTGGCATTTCCCCGGACCCCGCGCATAGCTGAAACTTAGTGCACCAGGCTGCCCTTTTTATTGCCACACCCCAAAAAGATTCCAAAGAAACCTATCTGCAACATTGTTTCTTTCTAGATTTCACTAATTTTCTTCTAATTGTTTTCTCCTTTTTGCAGGAGGGAATCAGAGGAATGGCACTTATTCGAGCCTGAGATCATAGACAAGTCGAATGCTCTTTCATATGGAGTCAGCCGCATTTCATGTTTTCTGCAGGCTATTCGTGCCTGTTCCAATAAAAATCCCGTTTGCGTTTTATTATTCTGAAGGCGTAAATTGTATGAGCTCCACTTTCTGCTTTAAACACCTTTTCTAGGTTTCATACCTTTTCAAGTTCTCAATTATGTGAAATTGTTTTCTTTTTGAATGGTTAAAACAGCTCTGCCTATCCAGTTTGTTGTGATGTATTTATTTGCTTTACTGTTGTTTTCTCTGCTTAAGCATGGGTACCAGCCTGAAAGACATGTTGCTTCAAACAGATA
Source organism: Nicotiana tomentosiformis (assembly GCF_000390325.3). Classification (NCBI taxonomy): domain Eukaryota; kingdom Viridiplantae; phylum Streptophyta; class Magnoliopsida; order Solanales; family Solanaceae; genus Nicotiana; species Nicotiana tomentosiformis. The sequence continues at coordinate 72,638,313 of NC_090821.1, read as the reverse complement.
AACAGCTACGAATTTTATTTGGCATGTGTAATATCAGAGATGAATTGTGGTTATCTTCAAATTTATTGGTTTCAATTTTAAATTATCATTTGCTTCCCTTATAGGTCTAAATTGGTTGAAGATGGATGAACAATGTATAACACCATTTAGTTCTACCATGCAACCAGTGGCGAAGCCAGAAATTTTATTTAGGATGTTCAAACTTGAAAGAAGTAAAAAAAAATTCTCGATAAAGGGTGTTCAATATATGTTATATACCTCTAAAATTCAATATTTTACTTATATATACAGCGTAATTTTTCGACGAAAGATAGTCAGTTGACCATCGACCATCTTAGGGCTATGTAGCTTCGCCCGTGAATGCAACACCTCACCCAGTTACTCTTCCATTTGTATGACTTGTATATGGAATGAATACCTATTTTAAATTAAAGGGATACTATTGTTTAACTATATATGATTAAGTAGTGTTTTTGGGCATTAGAACTATGATGGAATTTCTTTTTTCTTTTCATGGAATTTCTCATTCTAAAAACATTCCTACACATTCAGACTCGTCTTATAAAAGAACTAATATGTACCTTGTATAGGAGCAAATTTGGAATGGTGTTGGTGCTACAAAATTTGTTTGATTGTGTTTGTATTGTTTACCTATATAGTTGATACATAAAAAAAAATTGTTTGTTGAATAACGATACTAATAATTGTTCAATTAGGGGTCGATTGGTATGAAGTATAAGTAGATATCACTACAACATTACACATCTATAGTTATGAAAAGCACTGTAGCTAAATATGAAAATTTTCGTGGCAAAATATTTTAGCCACAATTATTTTTCCGTAGCATTCGTAGCAAAATGTAGCGTAGCTAAAAGTCAGCTACGGACTTTATATGATCTGTGGCTAAGGACTAATACTTATTGCTACAGAAATTTTTTATGTTGTAGCTATGATGGTAAAAGGCTTTTGCTACAAAAAAAATATACTTATACCAAATGATTTTATTCTTTTGGCACGACGAACAAATTTGTAGTTATCTTCATATTGTAGCCACGAAATGTTGTATTGTAGCAAAAGATTTAATTTATTTGCTATGCAAACTCAAATTTTGTGGCTATTTCTTGAGCTTAGTCTCGTGGCAATAGTACTCATGTTTAGCTACAATTTAAAAACTCCATAGCTATGAATTGAAGTATTTGCCATAAACCTTTTCATATTATAGCTAATATTCCATACTTTTAGCCATGAAATATATAGAACTATAGCAAATGATTTTCTTCATTTGCTACGGAAAGTGAAAATGAATAGCCATGTTCTTGATACGTGGCTATTGTAGGAGTATATATTTAGCTACAAATTGAAAAACCCATAGCTAATATTCCATTCTCTTTTGCCATGAAGCATAAAATCTTAAGCAATAAATTTTCTTCATTTGCTATGAAAATAAAAATATATATCTACGTTCTTATTATGTGGCAATATGTATGTTTAGCTACAAATTTAAAAAATTCATTGCTACTAATTAAAAAATTGCCACAAGCATTATTAGCCACAACAATTCATATAAAGCCTATTTAGAAATACAATCAAATTTTGGCAATGAAACACATAGGCAATTGTAGCATAAGATTTTCAATTACGTAATAAACGCAATATATTAGTAAAAAGATTTAACAAAGGTTCAACAATATCATTCCAAATATTAAAACATCGTTTGAAACATATCAATAAGCTTTGACAAGAGGAAAAACATTATTCATGTGCCCGTCGACCTTGATGCTTTTATAACTCCTCCACAGGCTGCAATAACAATAGAAAAAAAAGTACATGACTAAATGATACAATGAAGCATTTTTTATATAAAAAATTAAATTTTATTTTTAATATGAATATTACCTTAAAGAAATCACATATATACTAAATTACTAGTATAAAAAGATAGTAATAAAAGTCTAATAAGTTACTTACCGTTAGATCTGTATCATTTTGTTGTAGACCTTGTGCTACAAGTATAATTCAAAAATTTTCTTCCCATTGTTTACTCATTTCTACTAGTTGATTATTTATATCTTTCTTGATTTTTTCATCTTGTTCCTTAGCTTCCCTTCTAACTTCTTTCACACGCTCATTTGCCTCTTTTCTGATCAATTCTAGTTGCTTTATAAGTTGTACTTTTGTTGGTCTATCACCAAAATATTGACTGATATTTTTTCCGAGGCCATATGCGCGAAGATATCCATTTTTTTCGGCCCCGAATACTTTTTCGAAGATATCATCATCATTTAAAGAAATTTCTCCTTCTTTTTGCTGCTTTTTAAATTGGTCAAATTGGTCCTACAATCAAAAAATGCAAATCAATCAAATATACGTACAAGTGTGTAATATAAAAGGAGATAAAAAGAAAAGAGAACACATTGACATTACAATAACATCTTGTTGAAAAGCATCAACTTTAAGAGTTCAGAATTTTCGGACAAATTCTTCACAGTGCTTTAAAATAAAAAATCAAACAGATATGAAAGGAAACAAATATAGACCAATCAACACACACTTACTGCCCCAAAATTTCAAAAGTAACAAAGAAGAAGAAGTAAATTTCATATATTTAAGATAGCACAAAAAGAAATCACTAGGATTCCATTTCTTAACAAAGTTGAACCAAAAAGTAAAAAAAGGGATATGTGCCGATAATGTAAGAACAAGAAAATTTGCTGAAGTCTGCAGAATTAAACAAAATAACAGAAATTTAAATGCATAAATTGGGATAGAGACATAGGAAGAAATTAGAACCTTTGCTTCTAGTGATGACAAGTTGATTCAGACAAGTAATAAAAAAATCTTGCACCTCACTTTTTGGCTTTCTTTTGTGCTTTTAGTGTTTTAGGGTTTTTTTGCTCTCTAATCTTTCTATAGAAAAGGAACGGCATATTACTCTCTAATAGAATTAGGAGGCTTTAATTTAGGCACAAAATATTTAGAGGGAAATAATATGGAGGGAATTCTTTTGTTTTTGTTAATTCACGTGTTTCAAATTGAGAATTCATGTTTCCCTCCTAATAATCAATAACCACAAAAAAGAAGCTCCATATTTTTTTAATATAATAAATTATTATTTGATGTGCAGCAAATATTAAATAAATTATTATTTAATATAATAAATTATTAGTGTACGTGTATTATGTGTGTTCCTCATCTCAATGAGTAATTCTTTATAAGAAAATTACATAACTTTTAAAAATATTGTATTTGAATTATAAAAATAAAGTGTAAGATTCTAAAAAATTTAATATTCATCCTATATGACTAACTCAATAAAAGCAAAACTCTAGTCATAAAACTCCTCAATTATTATTCAATATGTTCACCTTAAAAAAAATTCCAACCATATAATTATAATTTTATCAATTCAACTTTACAAGTTATCGTACTTTCTTTTTAGTTTTAGTAAAAACACATAGTCCTTGAAGATTTAAGAATTTTTTGAAAATATTTTTCAAAGTAATTCTCAAGTTCATTCGAGAAGACACATAGTTAATTAGCTAGATTAATAAGAAAAGATTTAATATGTAAAATTTAAATTAATTTCAAAGTCCTAATATTAGAGAAGTTCTCTGGAGATGCCTGGAGGCAAAAGGTGTGTCGGTTCCCTACATTATGGCGATTAAGGACATGTATGATGGGGCTAAGACTCGGGTTAGGACAGTAGGAGGCGACTCTAAGCATTTTCCAGTTGTAATGGGGTTATACCAAGGTTCTGCACTCAGTCCGTTCTTATTCGCCCTGGTGATCGACGCGTTAACACACCATATTCAAAGGGAGGTACCATGGTGCATGCTATTCGCCGATGACATAATTCTGATTGATGAATCGCGAGCCGGTGTTAACGAGAGGCTAGAGGTTTGGAGACAGGCTCTTGAGTCTAAGGGTTTCAAGCTGAGCAGGATGAAGACGAAATACCTGGAGTGTAAATTCAGCGCTGAGCCAGGGAAAGTGGGCGTGGATGTGAGGCTTGAATCACATGTCATCCCGAGTAGAGGCAACTTAAAGTACCTTGGTTCGATTATCCAGGAGGGAGGGGAGATCGACGAGGATGTCACACACCGTATTGGGGTAGGATGGATGAAGTGGAGGTTAGCATCTGGAGTCCTGTGTGACTAGAGAGTGCCACTAATACTCAAAGGTAAGTTCTATAAAGCGGTGGTTAGACCGGCCATGTTGTATGGAGCTGAGTTTTGGCCCGTTAAGAACTCACATATCTAGAAGATAAAAGTAGCAGAAATGAGTATGTTGAGGTGGATGTGCGGGCACACTAGGATAGATAAGATTAGGAATGATGTTATTCGGTAGAAAGAGCACGTGGCTCCCATTGATGACAAGATACGGGAAGCGAGGCTTAGATGGTTCGAACATGTTCAAAGGAGAAGCCTAGATGCTCCGGTACGGAGGTGTGAGCGGCTGGTTGTGGAGGACACGAGAAGAGGTAGAGGGCAGCCTAAGAAGTATTGGGGAGAGGTGATCAGACAGGATATGGCGAGGCTCCAGATTTCCGAGGACATGACACTTGATAGGAAGATGTGGAGGTCGAGTATTAGAGTTGTAGGTTAGGATGTAGTTGAGTCTTGACTTACTTTGTACCATTATGGGACTAGCCAGGTAGGGTTTTGTCTAAGATAGCTAGTGACAATGTTGTGTTTTACTACTTCGCTTTTCAGTGCATGTCCTATTTACTAGCTATCGCTTTTGCTTTGCATCTTTCTTCTGTATTTCATGGTGTTCCTATTTTTTCTATGATTGTTGTGGTGATACTAATATTGTCTCCTTTTGTCCTTTTATCTTTTTGTTTTCTTAAGCCGAGGGTCTTTCGAAAACAGTCTCTCTACTCCTTTAGGGTAGGGGTAAGGTCTGCGTACACACTACCCTCCCCAGACCCCATTAGTGGAATTTTACTGGGTTGTTGTTATTGTTGTTGTAACTTAAATTATAATTTCGTCTATTGTGAAAGTTGTTTTTAAATAGTTTAAAAGGCGAACGATTTTTCGCTAAGGGACTTTGTGCCTTTAACTTAATATAGTATAGATGACTTATTAATCATTGAATAATATCTAAAGTTATTATGTAATGACCCGACCGGTCGTTTTGCTTTTTAGAACCCCGATCTCCTAAATAAGACTCCCTGTATGTGCTTTTATTATTTTATGACTTGCAGGGATGGTTAGTTCGGGATTTGGAAAGGTTCGGGTTAAAATCGGAATAAGTAGTTCCTTAAGGTTGGCTAAAAGGACTAAGTTTGACTTCGGTCAACATATTGCTTCCTATCTTTGTTGATACCTGGTCCTAAAGCTCCCGGAAATGACATCAGTGTCTACTTAGAACCTTTGATAGATGAATTGCAAGAATTGTGGTATAATGGAGTTAATACATATGATGCTTCAAGAAAGGAGAACTTTTGTATGCGCGCTACACTCTTATGGACTATAATAATTTTCCAGCATATGCATACTTGTTTGGATGGAGCACAAAAGGAGCTTTGGCTTGCCCTTCATGCAATAAAGAGACTACATCTACTCGTCTAAAGTATGGTTGTAAGTTCTCTTACATGGGTGCTCGTAGATTTTTATCATCTAATCATAAGTGGCGGGGTAATAAACGCGACTTTAATGAGAAAGTAGAAAGAAGACCTCCTCCTAAAATTCTCTCTAGTGATGATATTTTAAATCAGTTCGCTAGTTTGGAAGACATTAAATTTGGTAAGACTCAGAAGAAACAAAGACACGAAAAGGGTAAAGCCACTCATAACTGGAGGAAGAAAAGCATCTTTTCAGACTTCATTATTGGAAAAATAATTTAATACGTCACAATTTAGATGTCATGCACATTGAAAAAAAATGTGTGTAACAATATTATTGGGACGTTATTAGATATGAAAGGAAAAATAAAAGATAATCCGAATGCTCGTCGTGATTTGAAGGAAATGGGTATAAGAAGAGATTTGCATCCAACTCAAAGAGATGGAACATGGTATTATCCAACAACATGCTATATTTTATCACCAGATGAGAAGTCTAAAGTATGCAAGTTTTTGAAAAATATTAAGGTTCCAGATGGTTATTCTTCGAATCTATCACGGTTCGTAAAGTTAAAGGATCGTAAAATTTATGGACTGAAGAGTCATAATTCTCTTATTCTTTTGGAACAGCTGTTTCCTTTTGCAATACGCGGAGTTGTGCCGAGCAATGTCTATGCTGCTATCACTGAGCTAAGTATTTTTTTCAGAGAGTTATGTTCAAAAATAGTAAGAGTTGATCTGTTAGATCAGCTTGCAACTCAAATCCAATAACATTGAGCAAATTAGTAAAAATATTCCTACCAATATTTTTTGATATTATGGTGCACTTGGTCATTCATCTTCTAAGAGAGGCTAAGATTGTTGGACCTGTACAATACAGGTGGATGTACCCAATAGAGCGGTATGTTTTTGCATTTCATAATTTTAATTTAATGTGGTTTATTAATTTATCATGCTAAGCATTTAACTGCCTATTATTATTATTATCATATAGGTTCTTGCGCAAATTGAAATATTATATTCGTAATAGATGTCGACCTGAAGGATCTATTGCAGAAGGATATATTGTTGAAGAAAGTCTGATATTTTGTTTAAGGTATTTACATGGAAGTGGGAAAGAGAATAATCTAGTGGACAAAAATTGTGAAGGTGATCAGGTTGAGCCATTTAGTGGATTATCAATTTTTGAACAAAAGGATTGCCCTTTATTAATAGATACATCTAGAAATCTTGAAGAGCTTGAGTGAAAACAAGCTCAGCTTTATGTTTTAAGAAATTGTGAAGAAGTTCAACCATTTTTACGGTATGTTTCTTTATGCCATTGTACATTTCTGCTTGATTTTGTTAGCCTTTTCTCAACTATTATGGTTATTTTAAACAGTGAGTACGAGAGTGAGTACGAGCAGAATAATAGGAACATGAACTTCGACGATTGGTTTTTCCATCGAGTAAGTTTTCATTACATTGTTAATTTTTATTTGTAATACTTCTTTAGCATCATTATTTTATTTATTTATTTATTATTATACAGATTGTGCAAATGCGCAAGAAAGGAAATTCACATGTAAGTTGCGAGTTGTATTCTTTGGCTAGAGGTCCTTTTGATGGAGTCCAAAGATTCAAAGGGTATGAGATAAATGATTTTTGATTTCATACTAAACAACTCGAAGGAAACAGGGCGAAGAAAAATAGTGGTGTTTTAGTACGAGGAATAATGAACGGTCAAAATATAAATTATTATGGTACTCTGACTGAAATAGTAGAACTTCAATATCTCGAAGGTAAACGGATTGTTTTATTTAAATGTGATTGGTTGGATGTTGATCACATTGGAAAAGGAGTGAAGATAGATAAATATGGCTTTGTTAGTGTCAATACTAAACGAAAGCTAGCAACAAATGAACCATTTATGCTTGCATCTCAAGCAGAACAAGTTTTTTATGTTAAGAATAATCTTCATCCCAATTGGTCTGTTGTCTTGAATGGTCATTCTACTTATTTTACTGGTGGTGCTCTCAGAGAAGAAACTTTTCAACAAAATGCTCAAGAGTTCTCGTGTAGGTTTGAGGAAGATGAAGACTTTATGAACTGGAGAAGAAATGATCTTGACTTTATCAGCACTAATGTTACCTTAGATGATGATATTATTGAAGACATCGAATCAGAACCTGAAACTGATGATGAAGATTTATTACTGTAAACTATTTAGAAGCCTTATATGCATATGCGTTTATCCTCAAATAATGTTAAAATTTTACTTATTTATTTGAGAGACGGTGTTTAGTTCTTTATTATTTTAAAGAATTTATGTATTACTATATTATATTGAATTACTCTACTTGACTATGAGTTAATATTCAATAGTGTTGACTTGATAATTGTAGTTGGATTGAGTTGAATGATCTTTTCTACCAGGTGTTATGTTGATGGATTCTTAGGGGAAACTATGGCGATTTTTTTATTAAATTAATAAATAAATATTGTTGAACATAGCATAGTTGTTTATAGAAATAGATTCCGTTGAAGCTTAAACATGGTTGCTAAAGTTGAAACGACTGTTCTTTCTGTTGACAAATTCTCGATGCATGACATATGATTTAGGAATAGCTATGTGATTATAAGAATTTTAATAAATTTCATACTTGGATTTATAAACTCTAACAAATTCATCCAAAGTCCCTTGCATTCATTCCAACTAATGAATCAGTGACTAAAACTCTTGCCTTCCTACTCTTTATAGTTTTGTTTCATAATTTCGCAAGGCGTGTAAAGTATTTGTCGTCTTTTTATAGAAACAAATGTATCTATATCTCTTGATAAGGAAAAACCCAATTAAGAAATTATCTATCATGAAGTATTATAATTTTAGATGCTCTTTGGGTGTCAAAATACTTTAATAAGTTTCTAAAATAGATTTTTCGTTGAGTTGTCTCATGTAGACTTTTCCTGAGCACATATGTCCCAACAGTTGCTACGATTTTTAAAAATTGAAGCAAGACTATTTTTTTTAGCTATAGAATTATGTGCAAACAAATGTATCGTGGCTAGAAGATTACAATTGCTACAATGACTTCAAATGCATAGCAAAACTTAGAATTAGCTACAATATTTATTGTAGCTATATAAATTTGTGGCTATATTATTTTGCCATGATATTCATCGTAGCTATTGAGCCAATTATTGCCACGATTTTTATAACTTGAAGCAAAGATATTCGATATTTTATTTGACATAATTTATTGTGGCTAAAAGTTTATTGTTGCTACAATAAATTAAATACGTGGCAAAAACTAACAATTAGCTACAAATTTATAATGTAGCAATAAATGTGTAGCTATTTTCGCAGTTATTGTCACGATACTAACCAACTATAGCAAAAAGTAGTAATTAGCTTTGCCATTTTACTTTTTGTAGCTAAGAAATTTCACCAAATTGTGAACAGCCACGAAACTTCAATTTTTATGGCTATTGCTAGGTAATAGCCACGCTTTTTTTTTGTAGCAAAGAATTCGTAGTTGTAGATGCATAATGTTTTAGCGTATAGTGCTGGTATAAAATTTTAATACCACTTTTAATATTTTGTTTGGTTAGCAAATCTGGTATAAGTTATCCTTAGATTAAAATTAGTACCAGAATAATTTATACCTTATAGGGGGTGGGATAATTAGTGGGATAACTTATACCTTATAAGGGGCGGGGTAATTAGTGTTGGGATAACTTATACCTTAGTCTTAAAAATTATGCAATTGTCATTTTTAATACTAACATACCAAACAATAGATAAAAAATAATACCAAAATAACTAATCACATAATAACTAATTCTAGCATAACTTATCTCATTATAAGCCGTATTCAAACAAAACACTCCTACTATTATTACACAGACCTCCCTTCAGGTTTGTTATGCACTTCTTGCGGTCACAATCAACATGTCGACAGTACAGATAAAAGCGACATTCTCCTTTATTGTGAAAGAATATATCTAAAACGCCCTTGCTTTCCACTAGCGAAAACATACCCTCAACGTTCACGTGAGCATTATTAAGCCAACCGGCAGCCAAATTAGTGTTAAGCCATCCAAAGTGCTATTTCTGCTACCATTACCGAATAAATGAATATATAAAATTGCTCGCTATCATTACTGCGGATGATTCGGGCACGTGCGGAGGAGAAGCCCGATAAGAAGGTGTGAGTTGTTGGCTTTGGCTGGTACGAGAAGAGGTAGAGGACGACCTAAAAAATATTGGGGAGAGGTGATCAGACAGGACATGGCGTGGCTTCAGATTTCCGAGGATAAGGCCCTTGATAGGAAGGTGTGGAGGTCGAGCATTAGGGTTGTAGGTTAGGAGGCAGTTGAGAATTTTTCTACATCGTTCCGGGTGAGAGACTAGTCTGATAGGATTTTGTCTTAGACTGCTAGTGGTTAATATTGTATTCATACTATTCTTCCGTTTTTTATAGTACCGAGCCTTATCTACTTGTTAGTGTTATTGTTTTTCATCTATTTTCTGGTTCTTATGTTGCTATTATTATTTCTGTGATTTCCGTTGATGTTACTGATTTATTGTCTTTATTCGTCTTCTTGAGCCGAGGTCTTTCGGAAACAGCCTCTCTACTCCCTCGGGTAGTGGTAAGGTCTACCCCACTACCCCATTTGTGGGACTACACTGAGTTGTTGTTGCTCGCTAAAGAATACAGAAGCAGGACTTTGAAAGACAATAGAATCTAAGCTGATTTTTCAATCTGTTAACGAAAATCTTTTGGTGTGTATTTTAATTTGAAACTATAACACATTAAAAGCTAGAAAAAAATTAAGAATACTGTCATAACTGTGAGTTGGAAAGTTGATTACAGGTGTTTGGAGCCTAATATAGCACCAAGTCACCAAGATGAATGTACTTGAGCAGTGATATTATAGTTTCTTCAGAAAGAAACATATTACTTGCTGAATAGTTGAACTAATAAATAGAATGCAGTGTAGAACTGATATCTAAAACATGTTTATAAGCTCTTGTTAGTTTTGTCTAGAAACATTTCAGTTAATGTTTATCAAAGTCTTATTTATAATTACTTTATAAGCGATCTGATCGTATAAAAATCAGGATGGAAGGCAATGTGGAGAAATAGGAAAGAGAAGGGATAACTGTGCCACCAATTCCTACATTTACCATGGGTTAGCCAGATATACAAGTGGTAATTGAAAAATAGCCACAATTTCAAAAGTAATCGAAATTTAGCCACTTTTCATGTAAAGATAAATCTGAACGAAAATAGTATTCAAAATCCGAAAAATATTCCAGCATAATATACTGGAGTTCCAGTATAATATACCGTTCCAGCATAATATGCTGAAAGTTCATACACATGTGCTCCAATCTCCGGTACATTATGCTGGAACTTTCCGCGTGTTGGAGTTCCAGCATAATATGCCAGAAGCTCATACACAGGTGCACCAATCTCCAGTATATTATGCTAGAACTTTTCGTGTTGCAGCAAAATAGTGACAATTTTTCAATGACTTTGCAAACGCTGGCTATTTTCAATTACCAGTCCGAAAACTGGCTAGCCCGTGCTATTTTTACTTCTGTTCCGGAGTGCAGATCTTTACACAAATAGCCAGCCATATTTATTATTTATTTATTTTTAGCCATATTCATAGTTTATACATTGATTATACATAATTATACACATAATACATAAATTATGCATATATTATACCCTACCCGACTATTTTTAGTTTAAGTGATTGAGTGGGCGGCTAATTAGTATTGTTATACATACCTTACCTCAGTCCATTTTGGTATGCACTTATTGAAACTTCTTGTGGTATTAGGGAAAGTGCCACCAATATTTTCACCGGAGAGTAATAACTAAGGAGCCAAGGGGGAAGAAGAAAACTACTCCATCCCTTCATTTTTTGTTGTTCACTTTAGATTTAAATAAATGAAGTATGTATTTTATAATTTTATATATAATAATGATAGCATTTTCAAAAGTCTTGAAGGAATGAATAGTTAATGACAAAGATAAAACAGAAAAAAAAGATTGTCTTTCTCATAATTTAATATATTTGAAGAGTAAAAGTAAAATAACATCAAACAAAGCAAGGAACCAAAATGAACTGAATTTGATGTCACCCAATAAGTCAATGGCTAGGACCGAAAGAGATGCCCTTCGCCTTGAGAGCTATGACTGAATGAAAGGAATAGCTATATGTACCCTTTTGCTGGAATAGCTGTACTTATCAAATTCTAAGGAAAAAAGGAAACAAAGCAAAATGTTATTTTCACAAGTCAGGAGGCAAGCATCGAGCTGAAATTCTAAAGTGTTTATGGACAAGGATAAAAGAAGAAAAATAACGAAGCTGTACAAAATTGACTCAAGATTGACGACAACCGAGAGAAGAAGTAGCCCGGTTATTCAATAACGGACACCTGCAAGAATTTTTGAGTGATCGAGCCAAAAATCATTTTAGGAACAGAGACTCCAACAAGCAGATTAAGCAAGAGGAACCTCAGCACGTCATCAACATGATCATTGGTGGACTTGACGTTCCCCAGGGGCCGATGTTAAAACGCACTAAAGTATCAATTATAAGAGAATAACGGACTCGAGATTATGTACCGGAGGAAACCATATCTGTCAACCATGAGGATGCTGAAGGTATCGTGCAACCACACAATGATGCACTCTAAAGGAAGAGGGCCAAAGCGTGGAAAGGAAATTTGCATTTATGAAGAAAAGAAAAAACAACAAGAATGGAATAAAAAAGATTGACTGGAATTTACTATACAAGTAAAGAATATTTATTTGTGGAAAAGAATCAAGATTAGGAAGAATCTGATTAAAGGAGCACAAAGAAAATTTCCTTAAGAAGGAAAGTCATCATGATGTTGATAAGGAATATATATAATGAGACACATCAGCAGCGGTCATATTGGAGGCAATAGTATAAGTAGACTCACGCAGCCTTTATACAATTGTTTATTTAACTACAAGTTAACAATCATCGTAATTCATTTTTAATCGATTTATTGTGTACACAAATGAGAGAAGAGAGATTAAAAAATATAAGAGAGGCAGCGTGTCCCGAGAGATTGTCATTATTCGTTTTTTTGGTGAGCGAGTAAAAACCAGAGGGTCGTTGTTAGTGAGTAAGTGAAGACCAGCCTTTTACGTTATTGATGAGCGTTGTAAAACCAACCCTTGTTCGTTGTTGGTGAGAGAGTGAAAACTAACCTTGTAAACGTTGGTGGGTGAACGTTGAAAATCACACAAGTTGTACTCAACCCAAAATACAAAGAGCGCAAGAGATAATCTCCTTGAAACCCAAGGGGGTTAGATTAGGATACCACATTGGTTTCGAACTAATATAAAATTACTAGTGTTGTTTACTTTATTGCTCTCACATATTATGCACCATTACTATTTGTTGTGATTAGTACTTTGTTTAAATCAAAATACTAACAATTTTGTATAAGGTGTCTCCATATTAGTCGACTAGGTCTGAAGAGTATTCGACTAGAAATTTAAAAAGACTATAATTTTTATGTATGTATAATTCCATATGTACAATATATTATTATAGCAAAGAAAAAATCTACAAACAATTAAATTTTCTTCTATGTGGTTCTGTAAAATAGGCAAAGGATTGTGAGATAAAGATTTTGATTAGATTAAGAAAGGATACAACTGGGGTTATGCTGGATGGAGGGTGGGTTTGAAGTTAGGAATAGCTCACACACGAAGAGAGACAAGAATAGGGCAAGGTGTTGGGTTTTTAAAAGGATGGGGCAGCAAAAATATTAAAAGTATTGATTGAAAATGTCTCATAATAATTTTATTAAGCATAACAAGGCTTTAAAAAGCCAATTAGGAACAAAACCTGCAAAAATAATCTGCATAAGAAGATTTTAAAAATCCCAAAATATCTCAACAAACCTAAAAAATCTAACACAAAATTAAAATTTTAAAAAGTAGATTTATCCTAAAACTAAGCTAACTTATTATGCTAAAAAAAATGCTACAGTAACTGAAGCAAATCATCAACAATAAGCAACAAAAATAAAAATAACAACAACATTCTACTACTCTGCAACAATTCATCCATGTTCATTAGGAACTCAGTCCACATAAAGAAAAAAACAAGAAGATTCAAAGAAAAACAAAGAAAGAGCACAAAACAAGCAATTACAAGAATGAAGTCACAATCAACACGGCAACAGTACAAATAAAAATGACATTCTCCAGGTTCTCCGTTAGTGTGAAGATATCCAGATACATCAAATAAGATAAGAATGCTCCAAATGCAGAGCGAATCTCTTTTTGAAACCAAATGCAGATGTTTATTTCAAGTACATGAAACGATGGGGGAAGTTTTTCTAACAAAATGCAGGAGACTTCTTTTGTTAAAACCAGTGAGGCAAATGTAGTACCAAGCAGAAGGGTTACTTCATCGTCGAGTCCCTGCATAGTATCAGAATTGACAAAAGCCACTGTGCAAATCAATGCATGATCAGCTGTCAGTATCTTAAGTGGACATTGGCTATGCACATACTACCAGGAGAATGGAAACTATAGAAGCAATTAAAGAAAATGAAATGATACTCTATAATGTTTGTCCTGATAAAGTCTGTTAAAATTCGGCTTTAGGCAGCACTAGCTCAAATTAGACTTATCTCAATGCTTAAGCTGATCAAGAAATCGAAGACACACAACATCCTACGACGAATTTATCAGAAGATTAAAATGAATATACCTAAACGCCCTTGCTTCCAACTCAATGAAAGAACATACACTCAACACTCACGTAAAGCATTATTAGGTCAACCAGCAGTCAAAATAGTGTTAAGCCATCCAAAGTGCTATTTCTGCTACTATTACCATGTAATGAATATATAAATTGCTCGCTAAAGGGTACAAAAGTAGGAATTTGAAAGATAATAGAATCTGAGCTGATTTTTCAATCTGTTGACGAAAATCTTTTGGTGTGTATTTTAATTTGAAATTATCACATCAAAAGCTAGAAACAATTAAGAATACTGTCATAACTGTGAGTTGGAAAGTTGATTACAGGTGTTTGGAGCCTAATATAGCACCAAGATGAATGTACTTGAGCAGTTAGATTATAGTTTCTGCAGACAGAAACATATTACATGCTGAATAGTTGAACAATAATTAGAATGCAGTGCAGAACTGATATTTAAAACATGTTTATAAGCTCTTCACAGTTTTGTGCGGAAACATTTCCATTACTACCCTGTGCCTAAATCCTAATTACCTTACAGATATCAAGCACAAGCTAACACATTAATTCCATGCCAACTCATCGGACTTGTAATTTTAGGAAATTTAATAGTGGAATAAAATCATTTGAAGACAAAGGCAGATTTAAAGCTAACCTGTCTAATGTCAATGAAGCAGTCTTTACAGTTACAATCCAAGATCCGGAGGAAATACAGAAAGCTTGAATCCGCTGCCTTCTTTTTCTTGTTTCTTCTTTAGTATTGCTCGTGCAGATTTAGCAGCAGACACACTGGTACTCTGGAGTTCCATTAACTGGAGGTTTTCCACATCAGCCAGTTCAGCTGGTAGTTCCTTAAGATTATCACATGCTATAAGAACAAGGCGTTTTAGTCGTGGAAAGTTCCCGGATGAGGCCTTCCAAGAAGATAGATCTGTCCTTTCAATCCATAGGACCTGCAGACGAGGAAAACCGCCATCCTCTGGTTCCCACGACTGTCCCCTAAACGCATATTCTTTCAACTTCAGCACTTCAAGGTACTCTAATAGACCTAATATAGACATATCTTTCCACTCGAACCACGTATCTATCAGAGTGAGCTTTTTTAGCTTCTGAGGAAAAATATATGCTGGAGGAAGGTGTAGCTGTTTTCTACTTTGACGAGTATCATTTACCAACTTCAGCTTTTCGAGGCAATCTAACTTACCTATGTTGCTGAACAAACCAGAACTGGACTCGTCCTTACTGGTCTCTAGAAGTGCATCTATTTTTCCACGAACACCTAATTTCTTGAGATTAGGAGTTCTAGTAAAAACTTCTGCCGTGCAACATTCAGGTGCTATAGTAGAAAGTGTTTGTAGGCAACGATTCACCAAGTTGTCCTTGCTGCTCTTGGGGCGCTTAGGGGAAGGCAATGTAGCAGAGGCGTTTGTGCACACATGCCTTAATCTTGTCATATTCCAAATGTCTGCTTTAATGTCAAGAGTACCCTGTTGTGTCTCAATTATAAGTGTTTGTACATTCCAAAGATTTCCAATGTTTGCAGGAATGGTCATAATCGTGTCAGTTGAGAAAGCAATGTACCTCAAATGGAATAATTTGAAGAACTCTTTAGAAAAACGACTGAACTTGATTGATTCAGCATCTAGTACCCTAAGCAAGGGAAAGGCTCTGGGGATGGCTGGTATTTCACCTAAAGGCATCTCAAATTTTTTCGAGGCAAAGCATAAGAATGACCTAACATGCTCACCAAAGGGTTTTGTTGACAAGAATTCAGAAACAGACGAATGAATGCACAAGCGACGATAAGTGGCTAACTCTTGTTTCTCTGGAAAAGAATGTTCTTGCCCTCGTTTGATTTCTTGGAAAAGATTTTCCTCCATCATAGCCTCATGTCTGCAGAACTCATGCAACATGTCATGAACACGACATGTTTTGATTTGACCGCTAGAACTCCTTTGCATTACCATCACTAAGTTCCTATTGACAAGATCATTCAAGTGGTCCTCTGCTATATCCTCTAGAGTCAATGGTCCTTGGTATTGTATGAATCCTTCCGCGATCCATAAACAAATCAACTTCCGAGCTGAAATTTCAGAACCGCCAGGAAAAGCCCCACAATATAAGAAGCACGCCTTTAAATCATAAGGCAAACGATCATAACTCATCTGCACCAATTTCTTGCAGTTCTCTGGATCTCTATTTATGAGGTGCTCACCCACACTGTCAGCCACCAGCTTCCACTCCCTTGTCGTCTTTCCTTTGCCTATCAAAGCTCCGGCAATAACAACTATTGCAAGTGGTAAGCCCCTACATTTTTCGGCTATACTTTTTCCAGGTAATTCTAACTCAGGTGGACATTTTTCCTTGTAAAAAACTCTCTTCTCAAGTAGCTCCCAACTTTCATTTTCAGTCAAAAACTTTAAATCATGAGGTTTATCATTGCAGCACTTAGCCACATTGCTTTGTCTAGTAGTCATCAAGACTCTATTCTGTTTATCATTATTGGGGAAAGCAATTTTGATCCGATCCCAAGCTTCTCTTGTCCACACATCATCTAAAACAATAAGATATTTCCCACCCTTCCCAAGAAGCTCCTTTATTTCATTTGCTAATTCCTCCTCTGGTGTATCATGGTATTGTTTGGTGTTTCGAGTGAATTTGCTGATGATGTTGAGAAATATTTCCCTTCTGTTGAACGATTGAGAGACATATACCCATATGCGGTTGAAAAACTCATACTCAACCTTAGGATCCTTGTAAATCTTATATGCCAAAGTTGTTTTTCCAAGACCAGGCATACCAACGACTGGCACAACATAATCCGATCCTCCAATCAGACGATCAATTACAGTTTTCGCTTCCTCATCAAAACCTACCACGTCGTCTTCCTCTACTACAGGGACCTATTTTTAAAGAAGGAAAAAGGTCACAGAAATGATATTAGAATTGACTTTTAATAAAAGATGATAAAACATGATATTGAAACAAACGTGCTAATGTAAGTAGATTTTACGAAAGTATTTAAGAGCAGATGATGCAACAAGAAGTCTATGACATTCACAACGATCTCAACCTTGACTGCCAGTCGTGTTTTGAACATAACTCAAACGAAGAACACAGAAGCCAGTATGACATAATCTTTGCGAATTGTAAACATGGAGCACATCTTATACACAGAAATTCATATCATAGATATTTGAAGGTATCCCCTTTTTATCCAATGCTTATCTGCTTGTCATTTGTCATAAATAAAATTCAACCACTTCTTGATGGTTTTTTATTTTAAAAAATCTTGACATAAATTTTCTGAAATTTTTGCCATTTCAAGACACTGCTTTACTTTTTAGCAATTAACAATAAAATGTAGAAAAACAACAACACCACAATCCTAAGCAAGTTTAATCCGCTATATGAATCATCACTATCTATGTCGGACTATTCAAGCTCATATCCACTCAACATTATTATAAAATAAAAATGAAAAGCACTAGACTAGACGTTCTTTATATTTTCTACAGCATAAAAAAGGTACGAAAACAACTAGCAAGGTCGTATGGATAGATCAACTTATAAGTTCACCCGGCCCAATAACTTTGGCTCAGACTCCGTATGTCTTAATAAGTTTACTAAATAAAATAGCAGCCCGGTGCACTAAACTCCCATTATATGCGGGGTCCGGGAAGTACCGAACCACAAGTATCTATTGCACGCATTCTTACCCTGCATATCAGCAGCACTAACTTTACTTTACCGGTTACACCTAGGCTCCCCTTCTAAATAAGTACAAATAATTGATTTTGAACCCAATAAATCAAATGAATTGTGATATAATTTCGAAATAAAGACCACAAAATCCACTTTCGTACCTTCCTTTCCTGAGCACCTTGGTTGGAATTATCATCAGAAGTAATAGCTTGAAGTCCATAAGAATCATTTAGGCGAATTTCCTTCACCCTTTCCCTAATAGTTTTAATCTCATCAGCAACCCCTTTAGCTCTAGCAACATGAGTAAGATGAAACCACTGAGCAAATTTGTTCTTATCGTCATGTCTTTTAGCTTCAATCACAAACTTATCAATTGAATCTTCAGCATCATTTACCACTTTCCTTATCTTCTTTACTAGTGATTTCAAGACTTCATTGTCTCTCCTCGATTTAGCTGCTTGTTTGAGGAAAGCATTGAAGTCATTCAGATCTTGTAGTAAATTTTCAACTTCACCTTTTATTCCAACAATTAAGTCAGCGTTGTCGATTAATAATTGCATCAAGTTTTCTACTAGGAATTTCACTGCTACATCTGCCATGGCTGCACCAACAAATTGACTAAGAAAGCAAAGAAGAGCAGAATGGTCACTAAAATGGGAGCAGCCAAGTGCCAACCAGTAATTGTAGAATTATTTAAAGATTGGAAAATTTTATGACATTTTGTCTTTTGGTGGGCGTTTGGACATGAGAATTGTAAAATTCCAAAAAAAAAAATTAATAAAGTGTGAATTTTTTTTTTTAAGGGAAGAATATTTGAAAATTAGAGTTGCGTTTGGACATGAATATAATTTTATATTATTTTAAAGTTTTGTGAGTATGTAAGTGAAAATTTTGAAAAATAACTTTTTGGAATTTTTTAAATTTTCGAAAAATTTCAAAATTCATCTAAAGTGAAAAAATTAAAAATTTTATGATCAAATACTAATTTCGGAAAAAGTAAAAAAAATTCGGAAAAATGTGAAAAAATCCTATGTCCAAACGGGCTCTTAGTGGGCGTAAGAATTGTAAAATTTCAGAAAAAAGTGAAAAAAATTTGAAGTGAAAATGATATTTGAAAATTAGAGTTGTATTTGGACATAAATATAATTTTGGGTTGTTTTTGAAGTTTTGTAAGTAATCTGAACGAAAATTTTAAAAAATAATTTTTTAGAATTTTTTAAATTTTCGAAAAATTTCAAAATCTATCTTCAAATGAAAATTTGAACTGATTTTGTAAAAAGCGAAATTGTTTTGAAGAAAAGTGAAATATTTTTTTTATGTCCAAACGGGGTCTTAGTGTATGCTCGTTTAAGATATTTCCTAGTACAATAGTTTGATTGTACTATATTTCCCTATTAGGATTGGACAACCTGGAAAAAATGAAAATGGACTCCGTAACAGAACACGGCTGGTCGCCGGATAGAAATGACACGGTAGACACTTTAAAAAAACTGTTATTTAGAAATTAGTAAATGTGTTTAGAATTTTTGTTTTTCAGTTTAACTTTTCGGCATAAAAAAGTCTTGAATTATTCTTAAATTAAGATTTTTTAATTTAAAATTTCAGGGCAAAACAAGTAACATCCCAATGATTATTTGGGCGCGTGCCCCTAGGCGGGCGAGACTACTAAATGGGCCTAATCCATGGGAACATATGATTTTTTATAATGAATTAACTTATATATTTTGACAGTATTAACAATTTTGCAGCATCAATTTTTTAAATCTATTATAGTGGATGATTTGCCTTAGTTTTCAGGTTAGTAGCCTCATCTATAATAGAAAGTTGAGTTAACTATATGTTGTAGTTATTTTTTAGAAGACTTATATAATAGCATAATTTATTTATTATCAATGAATTAGATTAAAGTCTTTTAATGATGGACTTACAATTTGGAAAGAACAATGTTCCATTCTTGTGATAATGATTATTTCACTTGTCTCAATAGAAATACATGTTTAATATTGTATGTCCTATTTTATCACCCAAATTCGTCCTCTTTAATCGCAACTAGTAAATTAATTAATATTGCATTGAATTTTTATAATCCCCAGAGTTTACAGTGGATATTAATATGATGGAATTGAGCAACAAATAATTTAGTTATTTTCTTAGTTTAGTTGTTTTTGACAACTCCCAAATTATTAAGGGCCCGTTTGACCAAAAGAAATTTTTCATTTTTTCCAATTTTTTTTACTTTTTCCAAAAAGAAATTCAAGTTTCACTTAAGTTAAATTTCAAAAAAATTCGGAAATTTGAAAATCTACACTGTTTTTCAGAATTTTCACTTAAAATCACTCGCAAAAATTTAAAAACAGTTTCAAATTGTATTCATGTCCAAACACAACTCTAATTTTCAAATATCATTTTTACTTTAAAAAAAAACATTTTCAAAATCTGGAGTTATTCTTTCTTATGTTACTTTATTTTAGCAAAAATGCCAATCTATGAATCAAGATATCAAGATTTCAACAAATAACGTCCTTTCTTCAAGATAAGTAACCTTGATTCGAAAATCAAAAACATTGAAATTGTAAACTGCAGGTTATTTGGTAGCTATTAATGTCATTTCAAATTTCCAAGTTGATGACGCTTATTACAAGTTTCACCACAAATCATTGTTGACGTTCATTCAAACACTTCACTTCTTACCACCAAAGGATGTGGTGCAGCTGATGCGGCTACTCTTCCCCAGAGATCTCGGGTTCGAGCCCTGGGTATGGAAAAATCTTTGGTAAGGAGCGCTTCTCCCCGAATGGAGCCCTAAGCGGCACGGATCCGGATATAGCGGGTACCGGACACCGGTGGGAAACCAAAAAAAAAAACACTTCACTTCTTGCTGAAAATCCTTCAACAGAATATCTCCCTAGCTGAGGTCCTCCATCTTCTGTTCACAAAAGTGAAAGAGACAAAAAATGGATAGGGAACTGACCGTTTCAATTCTCTTATAAGCGAGTTTCCTTCTTTACCAGATAACTTCACAACATACAAAAGATCTTTCCTTCCTTCAAACACTCTGCAGACTTAGTGCAGTACTCATCAAAGTTTGAGCAAGTCTAGCACTCAGATTCAAGAATATAGCAGATGACCTGTTCTTCTTTCTTTTCAATAAGAGAAGGTAACTGGAATAAGTATAATAGTAGTAACAAATAAGCATGTTCTGTAAAAAAAGAACGAATGAGTGGAAATGTACTTAGATGAACATGACAAAAACATACCAGATAAGAGTCAAAGGAGATGATCTTGTAGCCCAATCTGGAGGCTGTATTCTAACTGTGAACGCACCATTTGCCATTTCTTCATGTTGCGTTGTCTGAATTTCCTGGGCTGAATTGGCAACAAACCAGTTGCACCAGTTTACTTCAATGCTTCTAAGAGATACAGAATCATCAAAATGAGAAGGGATTTTCTCAAGCCGCTTACATTTGATTAAAACCAAACATTTAAGCTTAGGAAAAGCATCATCAGATACAGACCACTGTGCAATATTGATGTCGTCCAATTCTAAGTATTTGAGTTCAGGGAACTCTGAATCTTTCACTTCCCAATGATTCCCCTCAAAGGCTCTGAGATGTAACTTTAGAATCTCCAAATTAGGCAGCTCTCCGATCGTTGAAATTTGGCCCCAAGGTAGACGAAATTTTGATAAAGTCAATTCCCTTAGTCTTGAGGGGAAACTGAAGACATGTGGAAGTTTAGCTGGATAGCTGTTGGAAATAAGCTTGAGGGATTCAAGGTGACTTAGGGACTCCAATCTGGGAAAAAGAACACACCTTCCCATCACTATCTTTGAATAACCAAATGTTTCCGAAAATATGCAACTCAGCTTTCTTAATTTTGGCACCTTTCTCAATATCATCTCTGTATCTTCACCATAAGATAGATGTGGAGTGGAAAAAGTTTCCAGATTATCTAATTGACAGTCAGCAAGTGATTCACCCATGTTGTCATGCAAACTAAATGAAGCACAATTTTTTACATGTATATGCCTTAATTTCACCAGCTTCAGAAGTGAACTAGGTAATTTCACCTCTCCTCCCAATCCTCTAACCACAAAAGTTTCAAGATTCCATAGCTTAGCTATAGATGAAGGAATTGAACTTGCACCAGTACGAGCAGCAAAGTACCTCAAATGAATTAGTGATTGTATTTCACTCGGAAAAGTACCGCCAATGTTGAAAGATTCCAAATCCAACACTTTAACGAGTTTGAAATTGTCAAAGATGAAGGATATATTATGCGGCCATAACAAGTTATCCGGATCAATCACATTGAGTACTAAGGAGCGAACATTTGAACGAGATGGCTGCCACTGATCAATATGATCCTCGGAAGAATGAATAAACAGTCTATATTCCTTGGGCTTTTCAGGAAATGTGTCCTCTACACAGAATCTGATTAAAGAAAAAAGATGAAAATGAGTAGGGATAAACATAATATTTGAGACAAGGGACACGTCATTGCGCGTACCCAGAAACTAGTATAATAAAATTAGTGCAGTTATTTGTACCCATTTATCCGGAGAAGGAAATTCTCTTGTTTGGCCTTTTCTAAGCAGAATTTGTGCAACAGATCATGAATGCGGCATGTTTTCACCTTGCCATTGGGTTTCTTCTCCACATCCATCACTAAATTTCTACTAATAAGATCTTCCAAGAAACCTTGTGCAGCATCTTCTGGTCCCTTATTTGCTTGTACAAAACCCTCAGCAAGCCACAACCGAGTCAATTTTGAGACATGAATATTCCTGCCCTTCAAAAATCCTCCAAAATAGAGAAAACAAGGCTTCAGCTGGTGTGATAAATTCTTGTAACTGAATCCAATCATAGACATGCTCTCTTCCAAGCAACCAATGTTCTGCGAACCTAGACTTTCTTCTATTTCTTTCCACAATTCTGCTTTCTTCTTTTTCTCTTTCAGAACACCAGCAACTAACACAATGAAGAGAGGCAACCCTCCACAAGTTTTTGCTATTCGAAACCCCACATCAAGAAGTTCAGGTGGACAGCTCTCTCCTTGAAACACCTCTTTCTGTAATAATGTCCAACTCTCTTCATCACTGAATAAACGAAGATGATGAGGTTTACTATCACATTGAGCATAACTGGCAACGTCACTCAGCCGTGTCGTTAGAATAATTCTACTCCCTTTGCGAGAACCTCTACAGCACATATGTAAATAGTCCCACACTTTAGTGTCCCACACGTCATCAACAAGAATTAAGAATCTCTTGGTCAACAAGAATCGACGCAGCTCATCAGCTAATTCGCCATCTTCTTTTAAATTGCGATCAGCAGGCTCAAGCACATCATTCAAAATGGTAAGCAACAATTCTCGCCATGAATATACTTGAGTCACACAGCACTGAGCACGGACATCAAAGTAAGAGGTGACTATTGGATCACTGTAAATCTTCTTTGCAAGTGTAGTCTTACCCAATCCGGGCATGCCAAAGATTGAGATAACATCTAGCTCAGGTGATCCTTCAAGTAGCTGCTTCTTTAATTCGTCCATCGCATCCTGAAATCCCTCCATTGCTTCATTTGTTCTTGGAGTATTGGCTGATAATGATGGTAAAAGATTACCGGAGGTCTTTGCAGCTTCGGTCACTGCCACATCATTATTCTTTCTTTCACATGTCTCACTAACAACTGCATTTACAAGATTAATATTCTTAACAACTTCAGAAATCCAATGAACTTTGTACCAGAGTGGATAAGAACAGGCCAAGCACGAATCAATGACATACTCTGCCTTGTATGCAATTTCTGTGCTACTTGTTATACGACCATAAACTTCATCATGCTCATCGTAGCTTTCTGCAAATTGATCGGTCAACGATCTTAGACACAACAAGCCGTCCTGGAGTGATTGAATCTGATGTTTTAAGTCGATAATCAAATCGAGCTTAGAACTTAACAGCTCCCCCAATTTTCCCAAGAAACAATCGAGAAATCCTAATCCATTTGTCTTGGGGAAGCTATAACATGAAGAATCTGGAACTTTGAAACAAAACATTTTGACCTCTGCTTCAACAAACCTAAGCAATTGCTTGACATCAGAGAGATGTAACATGTCATGCCAAGCAGGAGTATAACCCCTGACATGGAAGAAACAGACAAACGTAATATCTTGAGCACGCTTCATGAGGTCTTGGAGTTCTTGATGCATATCGCGATGCTGTATAATATCTGCAAGGAAAGAGCCCAAGTACACCAGTTTTTCTTTGACTACTGGGACCTGATTCTTCAGATAAGAGATTGAATAATCATCAGAGTTCAGCACCCTGTCCTGGTGGTTTAATAAGAAAATAATGTCTTCCCCATCTGTCACGTTCCATGGTGATGCATCCAGAAGTTGAAACCATACTTTTCTGACCTCTACCTTGACAGACTCAATCTCTTGTGGCAAATCGGATAATGAAAGCATCATTTTTTCAGTGCTACCTCCATCCATGAAACCTTCATAACAAAAACCACTGACTTGTACTAACTTGTTGGCAGTCCCTTCAGCATGCCTTAAGAGATCATGCACTTTGTTAAGCTCTGTGTGTCGGATGAGAAGATCCATGAGGAAAGCTCTAAGGAAAATAAGATCCTCATGAGCACTTTCAATCAGATCCAGAATTTTAGTTTCCAAAGTGGCTTTGTGCTTTAGTAGATCCATCAAGATTCTCTGAGACTCGATAAGCTTGAAAGCAATTGTCAAAAACTGAAGAACAAGATTGACCTTCCTTATTTTGTTGCTATCCACAACATCCTCATAAGATAAACAGATAGCAGACTCAGACTCGATTGCGACAGTTCCAAATCCTGTCAAGAGATTATCCTCCTTCTTGTGTCCACTGTGATGCACTAGAGAATCGACAAGATATGTTGCCAGAAGCAATAACCCATTGTAAAAACAATTATCCTCATTTGCAGCAGTAAATGTCAAATTGGTTTCATCCTTCAGTAGAAGATTGGAAATAATATATTCATGAAATCCCATCAAAATCTCATCCATCTTGGGGCTATCTGAGGATGGTGTCTTTGAGGATTTTAGCATACTGAAATAAGAATCAATGACCTCAAAGTTAATAGGAAGAAAGTTCAGCAGATCTATTGTAGGATGGTCTAGTGTCGAAAATGCCGAAATGTCAGGACACATCTGTCTAATTGCTGCTTTAATAAACTTGAACTTAAGAAGCAATTGTACATGCAAGCAATTTGTTTGCCTGGACAAGTCTCCTTGCTCCGAGTCATGAGAAAGAGTGACTGACCATGCTTGGCTAGTCACAGATTGAATAAGGGTCAGAAAATCAGTTATCTTAATTTGTTCTTTGCACTTCTCCAATGAATCCATGAGAAAAGTTCCCAAGAATATCAGCTCTTCCCGGATATAGTGAATCAGATCTTTCAGAGGAGCTACTATGGTGGATTCACTGTTTAGTAGCTTAATCAGACAGGCTTCTAACTTGACATGACTAAACTTCAGTTGCAAATGAAAAAACACATGCTTCATTTCAGTAGTTTCGTCCATTTCCTCATCATAGGAGGAGTAGATGGCAATTGCTGCTTCAATGGCCAGAGCCACAATATTTGATTGAAGAGAGTTGAATTCTTCGAGTGGAGTGAATTCTAATTCTATGTCCCGGAGATATCTAGAAAGATAAAGAAGTCCTTGTTGAAGCCACGGAATTTGATTGTCAAGGAAAACTTTCAAGGAAGTATCACGGATTACTAGCTCTTTCAGATCCTCTTGGAGAGCACTAACAAAGCTAAAAGGACTTATCCTTACATTCATTGTAGTATCTAACAGTGATGACTTTGACACTGTCAAGAGGCTCTTATAAATCTGCCTCAATTTAGGCTTAAAAGGACTTATCTTTTCCAGCAATTCAGAGAACTCGCGATCCATAGTTTTGCCCACCCCTAAGAAACACATGTGTGTTGCAGTGTAAGCTACATCCTCAACATGGGTGAAGAGATCCTTCATATTCTCATGCTCAATGCACCACCTCGTCGTTAACGTGAAGAAGACTTGTAGATACCTCAGCTTCCTTTTAAGCACATACAAGCGAGAGGCATGCACTAAACTAAAGGACCACAGTTTATCATGAGCAGTATCAAGCAAAACTTCGATAAAACCCACCATCTCCATAGTGATTAGGCCAGGTGAACTTGACGGCTTTGAAGCTTTGATTCGCTTAGCAATATTCTCAGGTTTAGTTATTTTCAGCACCTCTAAAATCATTGGGCTAGTTGATGTGGATGGCTTTGCAGGTTTGACTCGCTCAGCAATATTCTCCAGTTTAATTATTTTAAGCACCTTTGAAATCATCATTCTGATGGTGCAAGTCCACTGGCATTGATCCATGTGAGACCATATCTCAGAAGATCCATCATAAGCTTCTACAAATAGTGGCCCCAGTTGTGCAGATATCGCATTCTCAGGCTGAACTTGCTCCAGTTTCTCGAGAAAAAACTTTACATCTGCTAGATGCTCTGCAGCATCATACAATTGCTTAATTGTCCAACTATCTACAAGCTCCGTCATGTTCTGACACTCCCTGGCCATCTACTTTCCACCTTTTTAGTTTTCTTGAATTGTTGTTCGTAATGAATCCTGCAAGTAACAAAATCAATATTTTCGGAGCATGACACTACAATATTTCATGCAGTTTACTGATTCCATTACGGCATTACCCTTAAAACGGCAAAGATTCCACCATTTACAATTTAAACTTTTACCCATTTTTTTTAATCTTTACAAGTGCATCAAGGGCCTAGATGTTACAAGTATACACCAAACAAAGTTGGGATACCTTTGCAATTATCTGTTTTCCAATTTCCAAGAGCAAATCAGGGGTGAAAATCTCCATTATAATCTATTTGCGACAACTGTGTGCAGCTGCAGCTAAAATATGGTCAAAGAAGTGTCTTGTCTCAACCTTTGGACTCTTTCAAGAACTTTGGTAATTATGGTTCCTACCCTATACAGTGGCCAGAGGAATTTGGAACATGTAAGGTGGGGGTGACCAACTTATAACTTTTTTGTTGATTTAAACTTATAAGCACTTTGGATGTTTACCAAACCCGTAGATACACGAAAAGGTGCTTGTGAGCCAATTTGACCTGCTTATAGTCAACCAAACATCCTCTCACTCATCAATACTTTTGTACTTTGCATCCTATGGATGCCTCTTATTAATAACACTTATAGTTTACCTTATAAAATGAAACATCTTAGGTACTAAAAGCTACGAGCAAAACATAATAAATTGGTAAAGAAAGATATTGACCTTGGTAACTTCAGCAGAGGTGATCGGAGTAACAGCTTCAAGAAGCAAGAGCCAGTCTTGTATCTCCAACCTATCACCCCATAAGAAAAGTGCATTTCTCAAGAATCACACAAAAGAGAACAAGATATCCGAAACTTTTGGTTTTCTCATTTCTTTTCTACTTTCCATCAGAGTAAAGTATTACATAGTGGCGCAGCCAGAAATTCTAACAAGAGAATTCAGAAACATGCAACTTGTACAATGAGTGAGCACAGTTAGGGAGATTCAACAGTTCATTTATATACAACAACAACAACCAAAAAAAAAAAAACGAGTGGAAGTCCAAATGTGGGGTATGGGGAGGTAGGTATATGCAGACCTTATCCTCGAGATCTTTACACATATAGTTTGTCATATTCCTTATTTATTTTTTTTAGCCATATACATACATTATACATTAATTATATACATATAATACATAAATAAATTATGCATATATTATACCTGTATCAGTTATTTTTAGTTTACGTGATCGGGTGAGCGGCTATTTAGGTAAATTCTTACTTATCCTACCTTACGAAGTTAGAGTTATATTTACAAAATAATTTATGTTTAGCTTGTTTGTATAGTGTAAAATGAAGAAAAGAAAGACACTGCTACAACTTACTTTCATATTGGTGGAAGGAAACCCAATATCAAACACCTTTGTACAGTGATTGAAGTGCTCAAACGCCCAAGACACAAAATCCAGCGCCTGAACCTAACAATGTAAAAGGAGGGAAAGTAATATGTTTACTTTATTTTTGATAAAATTTAAAAAAAAAAAAAAAAAAGAGCTTATTCCCGATATAGTTCATAAGAACCGAGACTAATGAAGAAGACTTGACCAGTGTATCTAGATCTGTGCTGCCTTAAACAATGACCAAAAGTACATGACAGAGAGAATTTTATGGTATAGGTCAACACAACTAACAAAAGTTGTGTTACGATTAAGGTGCGCATACATACTACTTTTTCTCTACTTTTTCTCTACTTTTCTTCTCCTTCTTTTCTCATACTTAGTACCCTCCTCGTATTCCAGTTGTGAAAATATATCAGATATGTTGTTATTGTTGTTATCAACTAAACAATTTGATATCTTTACGGATAAGATAGATGCCTTCATTATGATAATTTTGTAACACCAAGGTCATTTTCAAACCAACTCTCAGTGGGCGTTTGGACATAAGAATTGTAAAATTTCAAAATAACGGGAAAAAAAATTCAAGTGAAAATAATATTTGAAATTTAGGACCTGTTTGGCCATAGATTTTGCCAAAATAAACTTGGGTTTTATTTGGCAAACACATGTTTGGCCATAGATTTTGCCTACATTTTAGCCAAATCCCAAGTCCCAAATCCCAAAACCTGCTCAATAGCTGGTTTTGTGCCCAAATATCACTATTATATTTTTTAAAAACTGCTCCAAACTTTTGTATTTTATAAAAGAGCCCACTATTTATTATTTTGTAACGATGTTACTTCGTCTTCTCGGCCATGTGATAGTGTATCATGTAGTTCATTATAAAAATGATAATCTTGTATCAAATTTATTTATGTTCATGACTATGGTTTGCGATAATATAATGAATGTTATTGATAATGGTATTGTTGGGTATTTGTGATAGTTTTTAGAACTTATGAGTATAAGTCATGTTTCATGTTTTTCCAAATCAAATTTCACCCAAAACAAATGTCCAAACACATTTTCATCTTCAGAATAAATTTGGGAATCTATGGCCAAACGCTAGCTAATAGAGTTGTGTTTGGACATAAATATAATTTTGGGTTATTTTTGAAGTTTTGTGAGTGATTTGAGGGGAAATTTTAAAAAACATCTTTTTGGGGGTTTTTAAATTTTCTAAAATTTTCAAAATGCATTTTCAAGTGAAAATTGAAAATTTTATGAAGAAGCGCTAATTTCAAAAAAAGTGAATTTTTGTTGGAAAAAAGTGAAAAATTTCTTATGTCCAAACGGGCTCTTAATAGATGACTAATTTCGCTAAGGTTTAGAGATAAATTTGAACTTTTTCCCTTTTCCAAAAGAAGCTTCTCATCTTTGTTGAATTCCTCCTAGAGTAGTTTGTCCTAATTATTTTGCATTATTACCAAAACCCCAAGTTTAGGGTGCACTTTAGTTTATGAAATTAATATTTTGCTTAGCTTGCTCTCGGATCACAGCTGTATATTGTGACATGAAATTTATCATTATTAACAGGGGAAATTATCGCGTTCCATTGAATAATTATACCAAAACACCAGATTTTCAAATGCAGAAGTGAAACCCCAACTCACCATAACTTGGCTCAGCCAGATAAATTTTAGCATGTTTGGCCGAGCTGCAAAAATCAGTTTACAGTTCAAAAGTACTTTTAGTGAGAAGTGTGTTTGGCTAATTAATTTGAAAAGCACTTCTGAGCAACAATTAGTGTTTGGCCAAGCTTTTTAAAACTGCTTTTAAATGTATTTTTCTCAAAAGTGCTTTTCAAAAAAGTGATTTGGAGAAAAGCTACATTTTTCTTTGCTTCTCTAAAACTGCTTCTGCTTATACTCAAAAGCACTTTTTTCTTTTAAAAATTTGGTCAAACATTTTAACTTTTTTTTTTAAAAACACTTTCTTTGGAAAAAAATAATAATTTTGGCGTTGGAAAAGCTTGGCCAAACAAACTAAAGACTAATTGTCACGATCCAAATTTTCTCTGTAGGATGTCGTGATGGCACCTAGTCTAGGGACTAGGTAAGCCTAACATTTACTGAATTAATAACAATATTTAACCAGCGACTGACAAATATGAAATAGAAACCTCTATACAAAACTTACAATCCCAAAATCGGTAGTACAAGTCAAAAGATCTACTGAGTTTGCTAGAAAACCTACAAATACAACTGTTTCGAAATAGTGATAAAACAGTGCAAGTACAATATCATAAGGTGGCTCTGAGGCCTGCGAAAGCGGCAGCAGGTTTACCTTGAGTCTCTACAGTAAGATCCGTACAGCTAGTTAGTGATCGGCCAACTCCGAAATACCTGAATTTGCACAAAATGTGCAGAAATATAGTATGAGTACACCACAACTGTACCCAGTAAGTATCAAAACTAACCTCGGTAGAGTAATGACGAGGGACAATCAAGACACCTACTAGACTAAATAACCTAGACAAATATAAGTGCAGAAATAGCAGGGTACGATATCTCTATAAAGATAGGCATGATAACAACATTAATACGATGTTTGCTGGAGGAACTAGAAGCAACAATTAGCAATTGGACACAGTTTAAATCCGGTGGAACAAAATAAGAGAAAAACAAGTAGCAACTCAATAAGAATAACCGCTCTCATACCAAAATTTATCCAATAATTACCACGCGGTACCAAACCTTAAAACTCACAATTCACAGGTCCCAATTCGTGGACCCTAATCACTTAGTATCTTATGCCCTCATTACAACTGATAACTGCACGGACGACTCACATGCCAATAGAACAATTCTCACATAGAAGACAAGTAAACGGAGTATACATAGATGGTTAGTAACATCAGTGTTCGTCTTCTTAAACCTATAAGGTGATAAATTACGTGTATGCTTGTGCAAGTATTCTATCATAGTTCGGGCCAACGAATAAGAGTAGAGAAAATGAAAGACACATAAAAAACGATCCCCACAATTTGCACAAGGTAAAACTCACACAAGTTAGGCATGCCACTACACAAATATCAACAACAATAATGTCCTCAGGCCATCACAAGTCATCACAAATTATTCCCTAACATAGCCCACTTTATCTCGCCACGTGCGCAATAATAAAGAGAATGCCCGCCTTGTCTCGCCGCACGTGCATAGTAATGTTCCCACCTTATCTCGTCACATGCGCAAAAATACAGATATAGCCCACATTGTCACGTCGCATGTGCAACAGAACCTCATGCAAACACCCAAATAAATCCTCCCAATAATATCACGTGCCAAAAACATGACACACCATAAAATGACCTTCACAACACGTGCCCATATTCCATAACATTTCCTCGAAATAATTTCAATACCACAACCGCGCATAGCCCTCGGCTCACAACACTGAGTACAACAACAACAACAACAACAACAACAACAACAACAACAACAACAACAACAACAACAATGACACGAGAATACGACAAGTAAATCAACTCAAGAACTTTGGAACACAAAACAAGGGTAAAACGAGCTCACAAAGAAAGACACAACATAGGATACTAGTCTCAACGAGAATAGCTCAATAAGGAAGAAATAATATGTAACAGTGATTTCACAAAAGTACAATTCAACAACAAGGGAGGTAAGATGAGTTAATAATTCCAATTAAGGATGAGTCAACTATGATAACAGATAACTAAACTTCATTTAGGGTTGATTAATTATGAAAGAGATACAACATATTTAATTAAGGATAAGCAACTTACGGAAAGGATAATAATAACTTCAGTCAAGGATAAACAATTAGGGAAGGATAATAATAATTTCAGTTAAGGATAAATAATTAGGGAATGATAGGATGGCAATAGAAGAGGCAACAACTTCAATTAAGGCACATAAGAGTCAAATAGGCAATAAGAGTGGAACATGAAGCAATTAATCCCAATTAAGACACGTAGAGGTGAAACTAGTAAATGAGGGGTTTAACATAACAAAACAACTTCATATCTAATGAAAATAAGAACCTAAGAGTCCTAAACTATCAAATTTACACAACTAAGCCCGAGCACGTACTCATCACCTCGCGTACACGGGTTTCACATGACACAATTAGTAGACTCAGATATTAAGGGGTAGTTCCCCCACACAAAGCTAGACAAGATACTTACCTCGAAGAAGCTAGACTCTTACTCTAAAATAAACTTCTCGAGTGAAATAACCTCTGGACGGCTCAAATCTAGCCAAAATAACTTCAAATCATAAATAAAACTCATAAGAAACAATTCCAGATAATAAAGCTTCAATCTTTAACAAGAAATAAAAGTCAACCCAAAAGTCAAACCTCGGGCACGCACCTTGGAACCCGATAAAAATTACAAAACCCGAACACCTATATCGATGCTAGTTCAATCATACCAAAATTATCAATTTCTGACATCAATTCGTCCTTCAACTAATCATTTTACAATTTGAAAGATTTTACAAATTTTCCCCAATTTTCTAACTTAATTTACTAATTAAATGATAAAAATAGCAATATATTCATAAAATATAATAAGATTCGGGTAGAAAACACTTACCCCAATGAGTTACTTGAAAAACCCAGGAAAATTCTCTCAAAACCGAGGTGTACAACTCAAAATATATTAAGAAAATCAAACCCTCGACATATAAGTGTTCTGCCCAGCGCTATACGCATTTGCGAACAGAAAAGGCGCACTTGCGGCCTCGCATTTGTGAGAAAATGTTCGCATCTGCAAATTCAACTTACCAGGCCTAGGCCCGCATCTGCGAAAAATACAGTCGCACCAGCGACATCGCAGAAGTGCCAAAAGGAGCACAAAAGCGAACCACTTCGCATGTGCGATCGCTGGACCGCAAAAGCGGCCTTCGCACCTTCGTGCCAACCTCCGCAGAAGAGAGCTCCCTCCCAGGCCACTATGATCGCAGAAGTGACCAGGCTCATGCAGAAGCGGAGCCGCACCTGCGCTCTAAAATTTCGCAGGTGCGAAGCACCAGAACTAGACCTTATCACAAGCATGAAAATCATCCGAAACTCATCTGAAACACACCCGCCCCCCGGGACCCCGTCCAATTGCATACCAACAAGTTCCATAACACAACCCTGACCTACTCGTGGCCTCTAATCATGTCAAACAACATCAAAATTACGAATCGCACCACAAATCGAACTCATGAATTTTCAAGTCTTCCAACTCCCAAAACTTGTGCCGAAACACATCAAACCAACTCGGAATAACGTCAAATTTTGTATGCAAGTCCTAAATGATATAACGGAGCTAATCCAAATACGGAACCACAATCCGAGCCCGATATCACCAAAGTCAACTCTCAGTCAAATCCCTCAACTATAAGACCCCGTAAAATTTTACCTAAACCACGGGATTTTGGGTTGAAGAATGCACTGAGAGTTGATGGAATTTTTTTGGCAAGAGAAGGTGATTTTGCGATCAAGTTTGCGACTGCAGTACAAGTTTGTGGGCCGCATATCTATCGCATAGTTGAGGAGAAAGATGTTGAATTTTGAAGGTTGTTCTGTGGTCTATTATGCGATCGCATAATTGCTTCGCGGACCGCATTTTAGTTGCATACTTGGCATGAGGAAATGTGAAAGATGATTTTGTGGTCCAGTCTGCGGTCGTAGAACAGGTTTGCGGACCACAGAACTGCCGCATACTGATTCAGACGAGTCCAGCTTTTGGGCATTATTTTCGCGGCCTATTATGCGGGCCGCATATTGATTATGCGGTACGGTCTGCGATCGCAGACCCGATTTCGACAAGTTTAAGTTTTGGAAATTTTACCCGATCCCATTTTTATAAAAAGGCTTTGGGGGTCATTTTTAAGGATTTCATATGATATTTTTAGAGAGAGGTGAGAGTATCTTAGAGAGAGAAAGAGAAGACCTAGCCATTTTGTTCATCAATTCTTGCTCAAGGCTTAAAGATTCCACAAGGATCTTGTTAGGGCTTCAAAGAGGTAAGAATTTCTTTCCTCAATTCTTCAAATTCGAGTTTGGGGTAAAAGAATGGGTAATTGGGAGTATGATTCTTGGGTGTGTGGGTATTATGTATACATATATGTACCAATAAGGCTTGTGGGAAGATTGTTGAGCCCAAATGGGTAAAGATTAGGTTATGAAGTGAAAGAAATCTTGTGAAAGAATCTTGTAATCAAATTCGCACACCAGTGTTTGATAAAATGCTCAAATGAGTTGAAACCACGAATATCTTCCTAATTACGGTTCAATTTTGTTATGTTTCTAGATAGATTGGGATTGCTAGAATTTTCGGAACATTGTAGTAATTTAAGAAAACCTCAAAATAAGGTATGTTGGCTAAACTCCTCTCTTAGAATTGAATCCCATGGTATTCATGTAATTTATGTAAGTCTCGAGTTGTTCATTATAAAATTGGCTATTCTGAATAAGCTTGTGTTGAAAGATATATGTTCAATATGTATCCCAAATACTTTTATCATGTTATGTTATCATTTGAGAATGTGTTCAAAGTATGGGTTGTGCATTAAAAATATTTCGACTTCAAGTCAAGTTCAAACGAAGGCCATTATGCCAAATTTTGTAAAATATATCTATGTGCCTAAGACTCTTAATTGCCCACATGTGTACTAAAAACCTTGATTTGAAATGCCTTATTGTTATTGTTGATGATGATGTTTGAAAATAAAAAAAGTGAGCATGAAACACTAAATACGGCCAACGTACTAAGAATGATTTTATAATTGTGGCCACTAGTACCCATGAAATGAAAAGATGTGAAAGAAGTATGAAATGAGATAATTGGTAGAAAAGAATGATGTCGATCCACACATCATTTTGATGAGACGGCAGCCGACCGGGTTGTGATCGGATACCATGCCGCACACATGGTGGTGATTATGCTGGAAATTGTAATTGAAATTGTGATTGTGGTTGATGTCTCGTATGAGACTACATAGCCGATCGGGTCATGATCGGATTCCGTGCTAAAAGTACGGTGGTATTGTGAACGGTGGCATATTGGTACAAAAGATCTCCCAACTTAAGATATGGAAATTTATTTAAACATTGTCTTGATCCTAACTTGAGGTTTGATGTTGTTTGAGGCTTCCACAGATTTTATGATTGTTCTTGCTTGTATTATTAATCGTTCTATTGAGAGGGTGTTTTGTAATTCATACTAGTACTATTTCATATGTACTAACGTCCCTTTTGCTGGGGGCGCTGCATCTTTAATGGATGCAGGTGGTTCCACAGCAGGAGACATGATCAGTGAGTAGCGGTACACCCTCTTCCCAGCTGACTTGGTGAGACCCACTTCATTTCGGGGTCATGTATCTTTTGTTCCTTGTGTATTGTGTTTGAGGTATAGCCGGGGCCTTGTTGCCGGCACTATTATAGTACTCTTTTGTATCTATTAGAGGCTCTGTAGACATAGTGTGGGTTGTATATTAGTGCTGGAAAAGTCAAACAAGTTATGTTGTGTTTGAATTACTTGTTCCACTTCAGACCATGAAAGTGTGTGTAATTTGAGACTTTAAAATGAAATAACTAATGGTAATGAATTGGTATTGTATACATGATATCCTTATTGTCTAATTAACGAAAATATGTATTCTCTTTATTCATAAGTGAGTTTGGGTAGAAAGTATCTCACATGCTTACTTGACCGGGTTCACTCGATTGAGCGTCGGTCGCGCTCCCTGAGTTCGGGGCGTGACATCATCCTTCCAAAACTTCAACTTTCCAATTTTCACCGAAATGCTTCAAATTACCCTACGGACCTCCAAATCCAAATCCGGGCGCACGCCTAAATCCAAAATTACCATACTAAACTATTGGAACCATCAAAATGTCATTTCGGAGTCGTCTACATAAAAGTCAAATTCCGGTCAACTCTTACCGCTTAAGCGTCTAAAACACAAATCCTTTTTCCAAATCAAAATCCTGAATCATCCGAAATTCGAACTCGACTACGCACGCACGTCATAATACATATTACGGAGCAGCTCGAGACTTTAAGTCACTTAACGGAGCGATAATACTCAGAACGACCGGTAGGGTCGTCACACTAATGCAAGATCTCATTGAATTATTGTTTTGTTTCTTGAAAATATAGCATAATATAAAAACCATGAAGAATTGACAAGGTCCTTTAATAAGGGATTTTTTCGTTTTTATATAATATTTAAAACTTATTTACTAGAATTATCCTAATTTTGTATATTACCCGCCCTAAATAAGGTTTGATTACAATTTATATACAATCAATTATTAGTGCCTTAAATTATGGGATTCAATTACACCCTTTTCCTTTTTTCTCTGCTCTTCTCTTTACCTATTCTCAGCCGCCTAATATGGTACATGTAGCTAAAAATCTCGCCTAACTATTAGTTAAAATCCGTTTTATAACCTATTCCAGACAATATTATACATTTTGGAGGACAACTATCTATAAACAAAATATTTTAATACAACATTTCGACTATTTACAGCGTGATTGGCATCCATCGAGATTCAGACCTTAGACTTCCTTCTATTATTGTCATTTGTCACTCAGTCACTCATCCCACCATGCGGTGGTTCTATGTACTAATAGCATGCTTGGTCAAGTTTCTCCAACTCTATAAGAACTTTTTTCAAAGTTGAAGTGTTTGGAAGCTTTTGGAAGAAAAAAAAATATTTTTAAGGAGAAGCAGAAACAATTTTGGAGAAACAAAAAAAATAGTTTATCTTCAAAATTATTTTTTTGAAAAACACTTTTGAAAAAACAACACTTATGAACACTTTTTAAAAGTTTGTTCAAACGCTAATTGTTGTTAAGAAGTATTTTTCAAGATAATTAACCAAATACAAACTATTTCTCACCAAAAATACTTTTGAGAAAAGCATCTTTAAGAAAAAATACTTCACAAAATAAGCAGATTTTAGAAGATAGACTAAACATGCTATAAGACAATTTCTTTTATGTTGAGTCATACTTCGCTATAGTTGAGGAAAAAGGCTTATCGGGTTTCTCCGTTTGTTGAGGGAGCTGTTCAGTTGCAAAGCGGGCAGTAAGTCATACTTCGCTATAGTTGTTTTGTTTCTTGAAAATATAGCGTAATATCAAAACCGTGAAGAATTGATAAGGTCCTTTAATAACAAAAAAAGATCATCAACAAAAGCCCAAAGAGTACAATCTTGTCACCTTTATTTCTATAAAACTTCCCTTCCACTTATATTTGATTAACAATCATAGAGCCATAACAAGAAGTCTTGGTTTTTCATTCAGATCAAATTTCTAGAATATGACCTTTTATTGTTGAAATCAACATAAAAAAGAGACGAGCAAAATTCATGTGTTACGACTGTATCAGATTTTGTAAAGGTTGTCGTTCAATACCTGATTCGCCAAAAAAATCACAAATATATTATAAATAATATTTAAAAGCAACACGTTTGAAAAATAATACAAAAGGAAACATCAATTTGAGACAAGTAGTAAAGCATTAGTACCTTTACAGCTCTAGGCCCAAGCCCACATCCAAATTGAGGTGTAATAATATAATACTTCCTCAAAATTCTACAACATAAAAGAAAAATATTTACACACCAAAACAACCATAGCGACATTATTCATTGTTCCACAGCGAATCAACCATGTGCATCAGGAACTCAATCTAGAGAGGAGGAAAAAAAGAAGATTTAAAGAAAAACAAAGAAAGAGCACGACACAAGTCACAACCATAAAGTCACAATCAACATGGCAACAGTAGGGATAGAATAAGAGAACGATAGTCGATGAAATTCTTTAGGCTCTGCTTTAGTGCGAATATATCCGGACAACAATACATAAGAATGCTTCTAGCTGATTTGCATTTTGGCAGACTGCAGTGGAAGTCTCTTTGAAACCAAATGCAGTTTTTATTTTGGTGCTCATCCTACTTGAAACAAAATGCAGGATACACTCTTTTAAAACCAGTGAGCCAAATGAAGTAGTAGCAAGCAGAAAGGTTGATTCATTGCAGAGTGCCTCTAGTATCAGAATTGGCGAAAAAACCTATACAAACCGATACATGATCAGATGTCAAGTATTTTAAGAAATCATGCATTTTAGTATCGAGAATCATACTTTAACAACTTTAATCATCTGCAATAGTAAAACTCATATCATAAACATATGATAAATCAGAAAAATATCTTTTGGCACCCTTTCGTTGCCTATATGCCATAAACATAATCCTATATTGGGGAAGTTCCTATTAGATGCTGATATATATATATATATATATATATATATATATATGTGCCATGTGTACATTGTGAAGTCTGATCACTCACCCCATTAGCTATGACTATGTTTACCTGTAATGTCGTACAAGTACACTAAGGTATGCTAGGAACACAAACTTGTGCCACTGCATCGTTGTTACACTCATAACCTGACATCGATATTAGAGGCGGATCCAGGATTTCATGGCTGCGGGTGTCACTATTTTAATGTAAAACGACCACTTGTGAAGAAAATTGAATTAGGGTGTATATTTAATCGATTCGATCCGTTTTGGATTATTTCGGTTCAGTTCGTTCCATTTTGAATTTATTCAATCCAATTTAAAATTTATTTTATGCATAAACGAATATGCGATATACCCCTTCCATCTACATGTAGATGATTAATATTATATTATGTCTTTGATGCATCACTATTAAAAAAAATTATAATTAATAAAATAACATTATATGAATAAAAAGAAAATGATTAGATTTAATGAAACTTTTAGAAAAATGAATATTTAAGATGAAGAAAATAAGCGAAATTAACAAAAACAACAGAAAGGTAAAAATAATTGCATCCAGAGAGTCTCGATCCCAAGTGTTGTGCATGGAATTTCAACACTTCAACCATGACACCTTTAGTCATTTTGTGACATGAGGTGCCACTTGTTTCTTATGTAGGCGTTTTTGTGAAAAATACTAGTATGTATATAAAACTTTATCCGAGCGATCGGGTGGCATACCACCCCCAACTCAATACATAGATCCACCCCTGATCGATATTGTTCGGCCTATATCCTGCACCAGCACATGTGGTCTCTAGATAAACTCTGTTACATCTTGGGAGGCGAATACTAGTTATCTAAAGGATCCTCCCAAAACTTATCATCTCATACATAAATGTAATGTTGACTCTATTGGCCTCAACTTACTTAATAGTAACAATTTCATGTGATGTTCGAGCAATCATTCTTGATAACACAAAAGTCATGGATAAGACATATAAGTATCATCATTATGGATCTCATTTTAGAACAAAAAGTATTCATGAAATCATTTATTATTATCACGACCCAAAATCCCATCACAGGCATCGTGATGACACTTAGTCTCTAAGACTAAGTAAGTCGATTATAACTAAAATTCAAGCTATTTTTTTTTAAACTCTAACTTTGTCCGAGTCCGATATCTCCAATAACTGATTCTGTACAAAAATGTACAGAAGTGTAGTATGAGTACACCACAGTCGGTGCCCAGTAAGTATCAAGACTAACCTTAGTGGAGTAGTGATGAGGTATAGTCAAGACACTCACTAGTCTAATAACCTGTGCAATATAGTATAAAAAGTAATAGGAAACAAATAATAATGATGGAAACAGTAATCAACCAGTGATATGCACAACATGGCAACAAGAACACCATTAATGTTCCTCAACAAATAATAAATACAAGTACACCCAATTAAATCAAATCCTTCAAATAAATATCTTTCACATATACTTCTTCCAGATAAATACCTTTCAAATATAATTCCTTAAATAGATATCTTTCAAATAACTTTCTTTCAAATTGACCTACAGACTTCCAAATCCAAATCCAGACACACGCCTAAGTCCGTAATTACCATACGAAATAATTAATATCTCAAAATTCTATTCCGGGGTCGTTTTCTCAAAAATTAACTCTCCGGTCAACTCTTTCCATTTAAACTTCTAAATAAGAATTGCTCTTTCAATTTATTTCAGAATCTTCCGAAAATCAAACTCGACCACACCTGCGGGTCATAATAAATATTACGAAACTGCTCGAGACCTTAAGTCACTGAACGGGGCGTTAATTCTTAAAATGACAAGTCGGGTCGTTACATTCTCCACCTCTTAAACATACATTCGTCCTCGAACGTGCCAAGAATCTTTCTGAGGACATTAAATTCCTGAGTGTATTCTTACACATATACTCATGGGTGATTCTACGTTCCTCAATTTAATGTGGGTCCGACAACACCATCTCAGTTGAGATTATTTCTTTTATTCACACTTATAAGCTTTAAAGCCAATTCCCTTACACTCCAATAAATTTCAAATTCCTGATTTTTCACATTAACACACTGTGTTAGTATCAACCAGCGGTAGAATTTTTGTGCCTACACACACATTATACGTATGCCCATAACCACATCTCTAGTCATAATAACTGTTTATAATTAATTCCAGCATCCTCAATTAATCTCATATTAACTAAAATCTTATATCAAATTTTGCAACACTGACAACAATACGCGAGGCATGAAGACCTCATAATTATTTATCCGAATCAACGAGCAACATTTAACACCACCTGGGCACTCACCTTATAGGCTAAAACGCAATATTTACAGCACGAATATGACTAAATATGCATAGAAACATATAAAACAATTATCAAATAAGCCTAATAGGCATGACTCCCTATTTATACTATAGTATAAATTTAATTTCACAAAAAAAAAAATTTAAACTTATAAAAATTTCACCACAATGACCTCTTCCTTATATAACTTCTACCGCGGCTTGTAGCCCGGTTTAAATATTTTACATCATATAAAAATGCGAGGATCTCATCCTCAACTCTGAATCACAAGTATTTTACACATTGTGCCAACTGATATTTTTAATTTCCTTTCTTTCTTCTTTTCAATAAATTTCGTAAACAATTATTTTTTCCACAACACATAATAAACCCTCATATCGGTAGGGCATATAATTCATAAAATTGAATTTAATTATTCCAAAATCACATCGAAACCCACTGTAGTGAATAATAAAAATTACTTTTGGACTTATAGCCCTCAATGGTGCATAAAAATAAAAATGATAGACACGGGATAACATCATCAAATCTCCCAATAGGGATAACATATAAGTGGGTCACAAAGTTACGAAGCTCATCCATAAGCGGAGCATAATAGGAGGACTCGCCTCAATATTCATAACCGAATTAAATTAAGGAAAAATATCCTTTTATAATAAATTGGAATCATACTTGTAACGACACCATCTGATATAGTGGCCTCAACCACACCATAGCAAATATAACAACGGGTCGGGTCTCCACCTCATAGGCGCCCTCTACCCGCCTGTCCTCCACCCCTAACTAGTTGTGCACGTGGGGTAGTAACTGCATTGGGGCCCACAACCTGAGTGTTCTAATAAACTCCACCCCTCCCAAGTCTGGGGCAATCTCACATGATGTGCTTAGTATCACCATACTCATAACAACCCATCTGAGGTCGCGATTTCTCGTATTGAGTCTTTGCTGGATAACAAAAATGACCACTATAAGAACCTCGTGCCAATTGTGCACTAAAAGTATTAACTGGAGCACTACGAGTATTTTGAATTGTGGACTGGGCTGACCGATTTCCCGAGCCTCCGCCATGATGAGTCATAGCTGCAGAGTAGAATCCACTAAATCCTCCAAAGTTCCGAGATATTTTGGCCTCCTTAGCCTCCTTCTCCTCACTTTGAACACGTTCTAACATCCTAGCAATATCTACTACTTGCTGAAATGGAATGTCAGTCTGCAACTCTCGAGCCATACATATCTTAAAATTATAATCGAGCCCTTTAATGAATCTGCGGACTCGCTCTCTAACTGTAGGAACCAAGATAGGTGCATGACGGGCTAACTCACTAAACCTGATAGCATATTCTGACACCGTCATGGTGCCCTAATACAACCATTCAAACTCTATGCGCTACGCATCCCGAAGGGTCTGGGGAACAAATTCTTTCAAAAATATCTCTGAAAATTAAGCCCAAGTTGGTAGTGTTGTATCGGCTGGTCTATCCTCTTCATAAACTTGCCACCATTGATACGCTGCTCCTGACAGTTGAAATATAGTAAAGGAAACTCCGCTCAGTTCTACAATACCCATGGTATGGAGAATACAGTGGCACTTTTCCAGAAATACCTGGGTATCCCCGGCAGTTGTGCCACTAAAGTAGGTTGACTATATCTCTTAAACCTCTCAGGCCCTTTTTGTTCTTCTTTTAATGCCTCTGGCCTGACCTCAAACATGACTGGAATAACAGGTTGTACTGGCACCACACCCAGAACCTGACCAATGTAGACATGCTGCTCTGGAGTATGGGTGGTATGAGTCTGAGCTCCTTCCCAAATCTGTGTATATTTGGTGCAAAGGAGATCAATCCTGCTTGAGTTAATGTACCAAATATGTTCAGAAACTGTGCTAATGTCTTCTGAAGTCCTGGGGGTAACAACAAGTGCCTTCCGGTACCTGTCCCCCAACTGAAGCTACTGACTGCTACTTAATTGTTACACTGACAAGTGCTCTAGCTGTGACACGTGCCCTTCCTCAGCCTCTATCTCAGCTTCTACCTCGGTCCCGACCTCCTGCGGCTCTAGCAGTATGCGCGGGTGTTTGCTCAACTGACTCGGTAGCATGTGTACTCATATTTGTGAGAGAATAGAGATACAAATGCCCAAATTCCAAAATCAAGAAATTTCGCACGACAAGAATGAAAGAAGTGGAAATTTCTTAACAGTTCTGTTGCCTCTCGAAGATAAGTACAGACGGCTCCGTACCGATCCACAAGACTCTACTAGACTCGTTCGTTACTCGTAGAACCTATGAACCTAGAGCTCTAATATCAACTTGTCATGACCCAAAATCCCACCACAGACGTCGTGATGGCACTTAGTCTCTAAGACTAAGTAAGCCGATTATAACTAAAATTCAAACCAATTTTGTTTTTCAACATATAATTAAATACTAGTGTCAAAACCAACAGCGGAAATAATTACAATCAACCTCCTAAGACTTGTAATACTGAGTCACGAACTCTAACTGAATACATGAAATGATATCAAGGATCGAATACTCAATACTGTTTGAGTAATAATTAACAGTACAATAAAAATGGAAAGACTCCAAGGGACTGCGACAACCAAACAACTCTACCTTGAATCATTGCGATCACACTCTAACTCTGTCCGAGTACGATATCTCCAATGCCTGGTTCTGCACAAATATGTGTAGCAGTGTAGTATGAGTACACCACAGTTGGTGCCCAGTAAGTATCAAGACTAACCTTGGTGGAGTAATGACGAGGTACAGTCAAGACACTCACTAGTCTAATAACATGTGCAATATAGTATACAAAAATAATAGGAAACAAATAACAATGATGGAAACACTAATCAACCAGTGATATGCACAACAGGGCAACAAGAACACCATTAATATTGCTCAACAAATAATAAATACAAGTACACCCAATTAAATCAAGTCCTTCAAATAAATATCTTTCACATATAATTCTTCTAGATAAATTCCTTTCAAATATAATTCCCTTAAATAGATATCTTTCAAATATAATTTCCTCAAATAAATATCTTTTAAATATAATTCTTTCAATAAATCTCTTTCAAATATAATTTCCTCGAATGAATGTCTTTCAAATACAATTCTTTCGATAAATCTCTTTCAAATATAATTTCCTCG
Organism: Nicotiana tomentosiformis; assembly: GCF_000390325.3. Classification (NCBI taxonomy): domain Eukaryota; kingdom Viridiplantae; phylum Streptophyta; class Magnoliopsida; order Solanales; family Solanaceae; genus Nicotiana; species Nicotiana tomentosiformis. Next base: position 72,594,494 of record NC_090821.1, on the reverse strand, counting down.
AATAAGTTTCTTACGAATAAAAGTCACCCCGCGACACCTCATTTAAAAACCATAAAATACGGGTCTCAACCCATTTCTTATTTCCACGATACCTCATGCAAATATCTCTATCACAACCGCACGGACAACTAACGTGCCAATAATAAAATTATCATATTTTCCCCGGCACCGCGTGCCCACATTTCATATATGTTGTGGCGTGCAACCCGATCCCATATAACATTAATCATACCTGTTGTGGCGTGCAACCCGATCCCATATAACATAATCCGCCTAGCAATAGCCACATGCTCCCAATTTCAACATAGATCACACTATTATCAAGTTTACCGAAACAACAAGACAAGTTGCACAAGATATAAAAATAAACACAAGGAAAATCACAATATCACATGAAAATTACCAATGCAATAACCCCACATCATCACATATCATCCCTGACAATAGCCACCCTTATCTCTCCTATAGCCACACTTATCACTCCTATAATAACCTCCCTTATCCCTCTGCCCTGATAATATCAATAGCTACCCTTATCTCTCCTATAGCCACCCTTATGAGCAGCTTCACTTCAGGTGTTATGACTTGTACGCGTGGTCGGAATTGAATTTCAGGAAGTTTGGAGTTTATTTGGAAAGAAAATTCTAAATTCGAAAGCCTTAAGTTGGAGAAATTGACCAAGGTTGGATTTATGAGTAAACGATCTCGGAATCAGGATTTGAAGGTTCTAACAGGTTCGTATGATGAATTTGGACTTGGGCATATGTCCGGATTGGGTTTTGGATGACCCTGGAGCTTTTCAGCGCCTATTGTGAAAGTTAGCATTTTGAAAGAATTTTATAAATTTGGGTTGAAGTGCATTTTAATGTTATCAATGTCCGTTTGGGATTTTTATTCTGGAAATATCTCCGTATGGTGATTCTGGAATTGGCAGCGCATCCGGAAGTGGATTCGGAGGTCAGTAGGTCATTTTAGAGTCATTTGGCTAAAACTAAAAATTTAAAGGTTTTAGAGAAGTTTGACCGGAAGTGGAATTTTTGATATCGGGGTCAGAATCCAATTCCAGAAGTTGGAGTAGGTCTGTAATGTCAATTATGACTTGTGTGCAAAATTTGAGGTCAATCGGACGTAATTTGATAGGTTTCGGCATCGATTGTAGAAGTTTTAAGTTTCGAAGTTCATTAGGTTTAAATGGGAGTGCGATTCATGGTTTTAGCGTTGTTTGATGTGATTTTAAGGCTCTACTAAGTTCATTTTGGGACATATTGGTATGATTGGTGGAAGTCCCGAGGGCCTCGGGTGGAATTTGGATGGTTAACGGATTGAAATTTGACCTGAGGGACCTGCTGAAGTTACTGTCATGACTGTTGCTGGTTTCCTTATACGCGATCGCGAGTGGAAGTCCGCGATCGCGTAGAGTTATTTTGGGGTGACTGTGAAAGATTCTATGTGGTCGCGATGATGGACCTATGATCGCGGTGCGGTGGGTGGTTGTGCTACGCGAACGCGGCTATGGTAATGCGTTCGCGAAGAGGGAATGAGGGATGGACTGATGCTACACGTTTGCTCATCGCGATCGCGTGAGGAGGAGTGCGATCGCAAAGTGTTGGGTTACAGAACGTCGCATTCACGTGGGCTTGTGTGCCGTCGCGTAGGAGAAATGTGGAGGCAGTGTGCTTAGCCTTCACGATCGCGAAGGCACTCCCGCGATCACAAAGAAGGGCGAACCTGGGCTGGGCAAAATGTTTTAAATGCGGGTTTGAGTTCATTTCTCCCAATATTTCATTTGGTTTGGACGATTTTGGAGAGCTTCAAGGGGAGATTTTCATCAAGTAATTCTAGGTAAGTGGTTTCTTCCCATTTGTGAGCTAAATACATGAATTATACATAGATTGGAATATGGAAATTAGTATAAATTGTGGGGTTTTTGGTAAAAGACCTAGAATTCAGAATTTTGGATTTTGACCACGAAATTGGGCATAGAATTGAGATTAAATTATATATTTGAATTCGTGGGGTTATGGGTAAAGTTTATCTTCGAAAATATTTGGGATCCGGGCACGTGGGCCCGAGGGTGATTTTTATCGACTTTTCGATCGGGGTTAGAAATTGTTATAAATTGGATTATATTGAGTATATATTAATGGATTTGCAAAATTATTGGCTAGTTTTGGGGTGTTGTGCATCGATTCGAGTTGTTTGAAAGGCTCAAAAGCCGGTTATGGAACTTCGGAGCAAGGTAAGTCTCCTTTCTAACCTTGTAAGGGGGAATTAACCCTATAGGTGAACTAAATTATTGTGTGCTTCTATCTGTGGGGGCTATGTACGCACGAGGTGACGAGAGTCCGTACGTAGCTACTAGCTATGCCTACGTCCGGGTAGTTTTAGGCTCACATCATGCCTTGTTGATATTGTTATTGATTTATGTTTATTGTTTGCCTTGAGAGGGAGCGAGATTGAGTCTGCTTATTAAATGTTTTGAAAGGAGTTGAAATTGAATAACTTAAGATTTAAAAGGTTTCATTTGAACTTCGTAATTTTGAAAAGAATTGAGGAATAATATAATAGCTGAAGAAATCCATGTGTAACCGCATCGCATATATGTTTCGCGAGCGGTGTAATTTCCTTAAAAAGCTACAAGCTGAAATTTCCCTTATTTTGAAAGGAATCAAGAAAGAGATATAATTTTAATGTTAAATTTATATTTGGCCGCGTCGCAGGTATGATTCGCGAGCGTGGTATTTTCTTAAATTTATATTTGACCGCGTCGCATGTATGATTCGCGAGCGGGGACCGAGTCGCATATATGATTCGCGAGCGGGAAAATTTATAGATGCATCTATGGTTCACGACATTCGACCCTCTAGCAGTGCACATTTTAAATATTATGTTGGATCGGGACGTACGACCTCGGCATGATTTGCACATGTTTGTGTTGCTTGCCTTGAAATTTTTAAATAATGATATTGCCTCCCTGGTCTGAGATAAATTGATAATTAATGAAATAGGAAATTCAGAAATCTCTCATTAACAAAAGAATTGTTTACTCAATTCCTGATATTGGGCTTATTGCCGTTCTTCGTGATCCATGCTTAAATTATATCATTGGTATATTAAATATAGCCCACAGTAAGTGTCTGAGTCGACCTCTCGTCACTACTTCTTCGAAGTTAGGCGGGATACTTACTGGGTACGCGTTGATTTACATACTCATACTACACTTCCTGCATATTTTGTTGTGCAAGCACATATATATTATTGGCCTTGTGGGCGCAACAACGTGGTTGATACGAGGACTTAGGTGAGTTGCATTTTGTGAGACAATTCGCAGCCAACAGAGTCTCCTTCAGAATATTTGTATTTTTCTTTTCTATCCAGATTTGTATTTCGGGCAGTTATTGTATTTTATTTTATCCCCTAGTAAATGCTCATGCACTTGTGATACCGGGTTTTGGAATTGATTATGGGCGTTCGGTATTGGAATTTTTAAAGATATTATTATTTATTCTGAAAATTTCCTCCTTTACTATTTAATTTGAAGGAAAATATGATTTTAAAAATATTAAAGATGAAGACCAAATCTAATATTTATTGTTGGCTTGCCTGACAGTGGTGTCCGGTGCCATCACGACCTTAATAGATTTTGGGTCGTGACAACATGGTAACAGAGCACTAGGTTCACTTAAGTCTCACGAGTCATGAGCAATTCTAGTAGAGTCTTGCGGATCGGTACAGAGACGTCTGTACTTATCTTCGAGAGGCTACCGAGATATTAGGAGCACTTCCCTTCTTGATTCCTCATCGTGCGACTTGATTTTCTTGGGGCTTATGCCTTCATTCCCTTCCTATTCAATCTTGTGCGACGTGAAGCGCCTGTTATAAATTTGGAAAATGAGGAATTTTATGGTACTACAAATGTGGTGCGGGATATTTCTCCCTGCGTATTTGATTGAGCTAATGTCATCACCTTGTTAAATGCGTAAAAATTTGCCGGTGTTATGACCTTCTTCAGTTTTCCTTTGGGGCAGGGTACTGTGAAATGGTGCTTGAGATGCGGTTATAAGAGATAACAGAGTGTAGCGATTTCGGAATCGAATTGGTACTTCTAGTAGTGATGGCTCGAGAAAGATGATCTTCTAAGAGGTTTAAAGATTTTAGCGATCTGTTGGTTCAAGTTCTACAGAGATAGATTTTTTATTTAAGGCAACAACTGGGCACTGAAAGATGAGAAAGGACATGCGGGAGGTGTCTTGCAGCGGTTAAAATTCTAGAAGGCCAAATGTGAGAGACATAAGTCGACTAGGTGCTTAAAGAAGATAGGGTTTGACCTAAGTGGGAGAGTGGCAGAGTAGCGGATGGGTTTTATGGTAGGGTAGCTACACTCCTTGAGAAAGTTTAGAGTGAATTGGGTATTCATCGTGGACAATGACTCGGTCTACGTGCTTAATTCGAAATATTGGCTATTATGCAGCGGGAGATTTGGATACAACAGACATGAGTTGCTTGACATGAAGAAGGATACCACATGACTTTGGAATTGAAGGTATTGTCGCACCTTTAGTTGATGTCCGTAAGGAGCGGACGGATTTTTACAACTGCTGAATGAGCACATGCTCAGATGGGTTATCTCCCGCGAGTAGGTTAGTAGTGGCGTGGTGTCGATGAAGCTTCTACGAAGAATTTTACTGGCTATCCAGTAGGAGGTCGGATATGTAAATATGACTAGTAATTCAGAGTATTCATAAAGGGTTTATCAGAAGGATTTTGAGAAATTTGGCGGGTTGATTGTGCAAGATCATGTCAACGATGAAGAAAGAATCTTGGTGGGTTTTAGAGTTATGCAAGGGTAGCTTCAAGCTAAGTGGGAGAGTTCCACCGCCTACAGTTGGATTGCATGGTCATCTATTTGTAAGATTTCTGGTTATGAGCATATTGATGGCTTATTACGACTAAGAAAAATGAACATCAGTGGTAATTTGAGCAAAGGATTGGAGGAATGTGTGCTGTATTTGGACTTATCGGTTCATGTTCAGGTTTTTAGAAAGACCCATAGTCTATGCTTCATGTGGATGTGATGTATAAGGAAAGAAATTCAGTCGGTTGCTTCTTTGAGAGGGTGTACACGTGCTAGCAGAGCCGTAGAGTTGATTATATTCAGGACTAAGTTAGAGTGTGTGACTCGTAGCAATGGTTCTAGCGGGTTCAATATGGTTGAGTAACAAGCCTTGCAGATTATGAAAAAAGGGCTTGAAGTGTTCTATGTTATCTTCGGCATGCGATGCAGGATAGGAGGGTATGAGATGGTTCATGGGAATTGGACAGCGTGGTCTCGTGAAATAAGATCACTCGGGATTAGTGCGGATTTAGGTTCGTGATGTAATGAATGGAGCTATTATTATTTCTAAGGCAAGTTAAGAATAAATTAGGAAAGGACGGGTTGGCTAACAATGGTTGAATTGGCATGATGGTGGCAATGATCAGTTCCTTCATCACATTGAGTTATGCATGTGATTTGTGGCGATACGTGCGAGGCTTGACGATTGTCGTAATTGATTTTATTTGGAGGTATTCAAGTATTATGGCATGTTATGTGTAGATGGATCCCCGAAGAGTTAAAGAGGGTCATTTTCTTTTAGGAACATGGCTCCTTCATTCACTTGCTCATGAACTCGCAGCTTCGCCAGAAGCGACGAGGGAGTGGTTTAGACCACTACTTGAGGTCGGTATTTTTCTACGAATATGAGAATTCAGTTACGTGTTGTAAAGGTTCTCTTGAAATGAGATAAGTAAAAGGTTTTTATGTGGTGAAGTGTTTACCCTATTAGTAGTTCGGAAGTTAAGATGAAATTCTTGTATTCTTGCGCAATGGCATGACTAAGTGCAGTGATCGGCATGGGATTCGGAAGTTGAGGATCAAGGTTGCAGTTTGGTTCGATAAGAATGTCAAGAGCTTGGATGAGCGGGAAATGATTCAGATGGTTAGAGTAAGCTGGTATTGTCTTTGGCATCACCTGAGATCTGTGCCTGGTGTAAAGAGGCTTTGCATACTGAATGCAGATTCTTGAATTGCTTTACAGCATTGGTGTGGCCGGTAGTATGAATGTACATACTTGTTACCTGGTGCGGGAGGTCATGGGAGCATATTCCACGGGAAGATTGTATAAGTGTGACGTGTAGTCACTTGATTGATTGAAGAATGAAAACCAAGTATGAAGATTATGGTAATATCGCTAATTAGGAATTTATGCCTGGAGGGCGCTCAGTTTATTTGGTTGTGGACTATGGGAGTTTGTTCCGCTTATGATGGATGTTCTCGTGTGCTATGGGTAAAAGGGTTATTATGGATTCTTGAAAGGTTATTAGCCTAGTACGGTGCGATCAGAATCGGCTTGAAATCTGTGAATGGATTTAAATGTAAATATGGGCTCTATGTCAGGCTACCGGATGTGTACATTTCAGCATAGCGCTCCTTATGGAGGAGTATTCGGACATTGAATGTCGTTTCGTCGTCGGCTATTTCATGTAATACTATATTGTGCCATGTGAGTTGTGAAACAACCTGATAAATTTCTTATGTGTTGAGGTTCCACGTAGTTGTGGTGTTGTGCGATCAGGATGGCTCTCGAGACACAGATAATATATCGCGCCTTAGTAGTACTTGAGTTTTGTAGCGTATGGCGCTATCTGTCTCCCCAGGGATGGTATTATGCACTTAGCGTGCTTGTGGCTGATATCCGGGTATTTTGTAATAATGAGCATTCTAGCTCAGTAAGTATCTCCTTATATAGATTTTATGTGCGGATCGAGTGGCACGCCTCCACAGGCATGTTGTTTGGATCGGGTTGCGTGCCGCAACAGTGTGATGTTGAGTACAGTTTCGTATATTCTATTTTGTGTGTTTTGTGTCCCATTTTCTGAGGAAGGTTCATGATACCTTTTCGGTTGTCCAATTAGTTATGTGGGTTAAGTAATCCTTTCTAGAGTTCATTTTCCTTATGTATCACGTTCGAGTTGGTAGCTTATTGGCACATTGTGGCATCACAAGAGACTTTTGGCAGCGTCTGAGGTGGCTTATTGCCTGAGCGGCTTATACTGGGTGAGACAAGATTATTGGATCCGGGATCAGTGCGATTGAATTATATGAAGTATAGTAAAGAGCAAATATCATTATTTGGTTATAATGGGGTGATGATTATAGTCAGGAGGAGAGACTCAATGATTTGTCAACTCGGCAGTTGGCTATGAGTTCTACACGTCTCTTCCGTTGTGGCGGTATTGTAAGAGTTGGAACAAGACTTATATGTGTCATGAGGTGTGTTATGAGTATTAGATTCATGGGATTTTGGCTATTGTTGTCAGAGGATGTTATTATGGTCATGTGAATGATGCGTTTCATGGTGTGAATTCGACAAAGGTATGCAGTCATGTTCTGATACATCGTGTGGTGATTGATACGGTGTTCGTATGTTGGAAGCAGGCCTGGCAGAGAATTTCAGATGTTCGAACTGGGATCTAAGGCTTATTTGCCTAATATGAGAGAATATCTTCATATTGGATTGAGCTAATGTGTTCAACTAAGTTGTGGTAGCATGAGTAGGTACACGAGGTGTTAAACAGTGATTTCGGACAATTCCAGCGCAATTCTTAGCACGTTCGAGGACGAACGTATATTTAAGTGGGAGAGAACGTAACGACCCGACCGGTCATTTTGGGCTCTAGCGCGTCATTCAGTGGTTTGAGGCCATGAGTAGTTTCACTTCAGGTGTTATGACTTGTACGCATGGTCAAAATTGAATTTCGGGAAGTTTGGAGTTTATTTGGAAAGAAAATTCTAAATTCGAAAGCCTTAAGTTGGAGAAATTGACCAAGGTTGGATTTTTGAGTAAACGATCTCGTAATCGGGATTTGAAGGTTCTAACAGGTTTGTATGATGAATTTGGACTTGGGCGTATGTCCGGATCGGGTTTTGGATGACCCGGGAGCGTTTCGGCGCCTATTGTGGAAGTTAGCACTTTGGAAGAATTTCATAAATTTTGGTTGAAGTGCATTTCAATGTTATCAATGTCCGTTTGGGATTACGAGTTTGGGAATAGCTCCGTATGGTGATTCTGGAATTGGGAGCGCATCCGGAAATGGATTCGGAGGTCTGTAGGTCATTTTGGAGTCATTTGGCTAAAACTAGAAATTTGAAGGTTTTTGAGAAGTTTGACCGGAAGTGCATTTTTTGATATCGGGGTCGGAATCCGATTCCATAAGTTGGAGTAGGTCCGTAATGTCAATTATGACTTGTGTGCAAAATTTGAGGTCAATCGAACGTAATTTGATAGGTTTTGGCATCGAATGTAGAAGTTTGTTGTTTCGAAGTTCATTAAGTTTGAATTGGAGTGCGATTCATGGTTTTAGCATTGTTTGATGTGATTTGAAGGCTTGACTAAGTTCGTAATATGTTTTGGGACATGTTGGTATGATTGGTGGAAGTCTTAAGGGCCTCGGGTGGAATTTGGATGGTTAACAGATTGAAATTCGACCTAAGGGACCTGTTGAAGTTGTTGTCATGACTGTTGATGGTTTCCTTATATGCGATCGCGAGTGGAAGTCCGCAATTGCATAGAGTTGTTTGGGGGCGACTGTGAAAGGTGCTATGCGGTCGCGATGATGGACCTGCGATCGCGGTGCGGTGGGTGGTTGTGCTACGCGAACGCGGCTGTGGTAATGCGTTCGCGAAGAGGGAATGAGGGATGGCCTGATGCTACGCGTTTGCTCATCGCGATCGCGTGAGGAAGAGTGCGATCGCAAAGTGTTGGGTTACAGAACGTCACGTTCACGTGGGCTTGTGTACAGTTGCATAGGGGAAATACGGAGGCAGTGTGCTTAGCCTTCGCGATCGCGAAGGCACTCCCGCGATCGCGAAGAAGGGCGAACCTGGGCTGGGCAGAATGTGTTAAAAGCGGGTTTGAGTTCATTTCTCCCATTGTTTCATTTTGTTTGGACGATATTGGAGAGGTTCAAGGGGAGATTTTCATCAAGCAATTCTAGGTAAGTGGTTTCTTCCCATTTGTGAGTTAAATAGATGGATTGGAACATGGAAATTAGTATAAGTTGTGGGGTTTTTGGTAAAAGACCTAGAATTCGGAATTTAGGATTTTGACCACGAAATTGGGCATAGAATTGAGAATAAATTATATATTTGAATTCGTGGGGTTATGGGTAAAGTTTATCTTCGAAAATATTTGGGATCCAGGCACGTGGGCCCGAGGGTGATTTTTATCGACTTTTCGATCGGGGTTAGAAATTGTTATAAATTGGATTATATTGAGTATATATTAATGGGTTTGCATAATTATTGGCTAGTTTGGGGGCGTTGTGCATCGATTCAAGTTGTTTGAAGGGCTCGGAAGCCGGTTATGGAACTTCGAAGTAAGGTAAGTCTCCTTTCTAACCTTGTAAGGGGGAATTAACCCCATAGGTGAACTAAATTATTATGTGCTTCTATCTGTGGGAGCTACCTACGCACGAGGTGACGAGAGTCCGTACGTAGCTACTAGCTATGCCTACGTCCGGGTAGTTTTAGGCTCACACCATGCCTTGTTGATATTGTTACTGATTTATGTTTATTGTTTGCCTTGAGAGGGAGCGAGATTGAGTCTGCTTATTAAATGTTTTGAAAGGAGTTTAAATTGAGGAACTTAAGATTTAAAAGGTTTCATTTGAACTTCGTAATTTCGAAAAGAATTAAGGAATAATATAATAGCTGAAGAAATATATGTGTAACCGCGTCGCATGTATGTTTCGTGAGCGGGGTAATTTTCTTATAAAGCTACAAGCTGAATTTTCCCTTATTTTGAAAGGAATCAAGAAAGAGATATGATTTTAATGCTAAATTTATATTTGACCACGTCGCAGGTATGATTCGCGAGCGGGGTATTTCCTTAAATTTATATTTGACCGCGTTGCATGTATGATTCGCGAGCGGGAAAATTTATAGATGCATCTATCTTTCGCGACATTCGATCCTCTGGCAGTGCACAATTTAAATATTATGTTGGATCGGGCCGTACGACCTCGGCATGATTTGCGCATGCTTGTATTGCTTGCCTTGAATTTTTTAAATAATGATATTGCCTCCTTGGTTTGAGATAAATTGATAAATAATGAAATAGTAGGAAATTTGGAAATCTCTTATTAACAAAAGAATTGTTTACTCATTTTATGATATTGGGCTTACAGCCATTCTTCGTGATCCATGCTTAAATTATATCATTGGTATATTAAATATAGCCCATAGTAAGTGTCCGAGTCGACCCCTCATCACTACTTCTTCGAAGTTAGTCGGGATACTTACTGGGTACGCATTGATTTACGTACTCATACTATACTTGCTACACATTTTGTTGTATAGGCACATATATATTATTGGCCTTGTAGGCGCATAGGCGTGGTTGATACGTGGACTTTGGTGAGCTGCATTTTGTGAGAAGATTCGTAACCAGTAGAGTCTCCTTCAGGATATTTATATATTTCTTTTCTGTCCAAATTTGTATTCCAGGCAATTATTGTATTTTATTTTATCCTCTAGTAAATGCTCATGCACTTGTGACACCGGGTTTTGGGATCGATTATGGGTGTTCAATATTGGAATTTTTAAAGATATTATTATTTATTCTGAAAATCTCCTCCTTTACTATTTAATTTGAAGGAAAATATAATTTCAAAAATATTAAGGATGAAGACCAAATCTAAAATTTATTGTTGGCTTGCCTGACAGTGGTGCCCGGCGCCATCACGACCTTAATGGATTTTGGGTCGTGACATTTCGTGCCTACACACACATTATACGTATGCCCATAACCACATCTCTCGTCATAATAACTGTTTATAATTAATTCCAGCATCCTCAATTAATCTCATATTAACTAAAATCTCATTTCAAATTTTTGCAACACTGATAGCAACACGCGAGGCATTAAAACCTCATAATTATTTATCCGAATCAACGAATCACATTTAACACTACCTGGGCACTCACCTTATGGGCTAAAAGCAATGTTTATAGCACGAATATGACTAAATATGCATAGAAACATATAAAGAAATTATCAAATAAGCCTAACAGGCATGACTCCCTATTTATACTATAGTACAAATTTAATTTCACAAAAGGAAAATTTAAACTCATAAAAGTTTCACCACAAGGACCTCGTCCTTTTATAACTTCCACCGCGACTTGTAGCCCGGTTTAAATATTTCACATCATATAAAAATGCGAGGATATCATCCTCAACTCTAAATCACAAGTATTTTACACATTGTGCCAACTGAGATTTTCAATTTCCTTTCTTTCTTCTTTTCAATAAATTTCGTAAACAATTATTTTTTTCACAACAATAATGAACCCTCATACCGATAGGGCATATAATTCATAAAACTGAATTCAATTATTCCGAAATCATATCGAAACCCACTGTAGTGAACAATAAAAATTACTTTTGGACTTGTAGCCCTCAATGGTGCATAAAAATAAAAATGATAGACACGGGCTAACATCATCAAATCTCCCAACAGGGATAACTTATAAGTGGGTCACAAGGTTACGAAGCTCATCCATAAGCGGAGCATAATAGGAAGACCCGCCTCAATATTCCTAACCGAATCAAATTAAGGAAAAATATCCTTTTATAATAAATCAGAATCATACTTGTAATGACACCATCTGGTGTAGTGGCCTCAACCAAACCATAGCAAATATAACAAGGGGTCGGGCCTCCACCTCTTAGGCGCCCTCTACCTGCCTGTCCTCCACCCCTAACTAGTTGTGCACGTGGGGTAGTAACTGCATTGGGGCCTATACCCTGAGTATTCTGATAAACTTCACCCCTCCTAAGTCTCGGGCAATCTCACATGATCTGCCTAGTATCACCATACTCATAATAACCCATCTGAGGTCACGGTTTCTCGTACTGAGTCTTTGTTAGATAACAGAAATGACCACTATAAGAACCTCGTGTTAATTGTGCACTAAAAGTATTAACTGGAGCACTACGAGTATTTTGAATTGTGGACTGGGCTAACTGATTTCTCGAGCCTCCGCCATGATGAGTCGTAGCTGCAGAGTAGAATCCACTAAATCCTCCAAAGTTTCGAGACCTTTTGGCCTCCTTAGCCTCCTTCTCCTCACTTTGAACACGTTCTAACATCCTAGCAATCTCTACTACTTGTTGAAATGGAATGTCAGTCTGCAACTCTTGAGCCACACATATCTTAAAATCATAATCGAGCCATTTAATGAATCTGCGGACTCACTCTCTAACTGTAAGAACCAAGATAGGTGCATAACAGGTTAACTCACTGAACCTGATAGCATATTCTGACACCGTCATGGTGCCCTGACATAACCGTTCAAACTCTGTGCGCTACGCATCCTGGAGGGTCTGGGGAACAAATTCTTTCAAAAATATCTCTGAAAATTAAGCCCAAGTTGGTAGTGTTGCATCGATTGGTCTATCCTCGTCATAAAATTGCCACCATTGATACGCTGCTACTGATAGCCGAAATGTAGTAAAGGAAACTCCACTCACTTATACAATACCTATGGTACGGAGAATACAGTGGCACTTTTCTAGAAATCCCCGGGCATCCCCGGAAGCTGTGCCACTAAAGTAGGCTAACTATATCTCTTAAACCTCTTAGGCCCCTTTTGTTCTTCTTCTAATGCCTCTGGCCTGACCTCAGACATGACCGGAATAATAGGTTGTACCGGCACCACACCCAGAACCTGACCAATATAGGAATGCTGCTCTGGAGTACGGGCGGAAGGAGTCTGTGCTCCTCCCCTAATCTGTGAATATCTGGTGCAACGGAGTGTAAACATGCTTGAATTAATGTACCAAACATGTTCAGGAACTGTGCTAAAGTCTTCTGAAGTCCAAGAGTAACAACAAGTACTTCCAGTACCTGTCCCCCAACCGGAGCTACTAACGGCTCCTCAATTATTACTCTGACGGGTGCACTAGCTGCGACACGTGCCCTTCCTCGGCCTCTATCTCAGCTTCTACCTCGGCCCCGACCTCTTGCGGCTCTAGCAGTATGAGCGGGTGTTTGCTCAGCTCACTTGGTAGCACGTGTCCTCACATATATGAGTGAATAGAGATACAAATGCTCAAATTCCAAAATCAACAAATTCCGCACGACAGGAATGAAAGAAGTGGAAATTTCCTAACAGTTCTGTAGCTTCTTGAAGATAAGTACAGACGTCTCTGTACCGATCCGCAAGACTCTACTAGACTCGTTCGTTACTCGTAGAACCTATGAACCTAGAGCTATGATACCAACCTGTCACGACCTAAAATTCCACCACATGCGTCGTGATGACACTTAGTCTCTAAGACTAAGTAAGCCGATTATAACTAAAATTCAAGCCAATATATTTTTAACATATAATTAAATACTAGTGTCAAAACCAACATTGGAAATAATTACAAACAACCTCCCAAGACTAGTAATACTGAGTCACGAACTCTAACTGAATATATAAAATGATCTCAAGGATCGAATACTCAATACTGTTTGAGTAATAATTAATAGTACAATAAAAATGGAAAGACTCCAAGGGACTGCGACAACCAAGCAACTCTACCTTGAATCCTTGCGATCACACTCTAACTCTGTTCGAGTCCGATATCTCCAATACTTGGTTCTGCAAAGAAATGTGCAGAAGTGTAGTATGAGTACACCATAGTCGCTACCCAGTAAGTATCAAGACTAACCTTAGTGGAGTAGTGACGAGGTACAGTCAAGACACTCACTAGTCTAATAACCTGTGCAATATAGTATACAAAAGTAATAGGAAACAAATAACAATGATGGAAACATTAATCAACCAGTGATATGCACAGCAGGGCAACAAGAACACCATTAATATTGCTCAACAAATAATAAATACAAGTACACCCAATTAAATCAAGTCCTTCAAATAAATATCTTTCACATATAATTCTTCCAGATAAATGCCTTTCAAATATAATTCCCTTAAATAGATATCTTTCAAATATAATTCTTTCAAATAACTTTCTTTCAAATATAATTTCCTCAAATAAATATCTTTCAAATATAATTCTTTCAATAAATCTCTTTCAAATACAATTCTTTCGATAAATCTCTTTCAAATATAATTTCCTCGAATAAATATCTCGAATAAAAGTCACCCCGTGACACCTCATTTAAAAATTATAAAATACGGGTCTCAGCCCACTTTCATATTTCTACGGCACCTCATGCCAATTTCTCTATCACAACCGCACGGACAACTCACGTTCCAATAATAAAATTATCATATTTACCCAGCACCTCGTGCCCACATTTCATATATGTTGCGGCGTGCAACCTAATCCCATATAACATTAATCATACCTGTTGCGGCGTGCAACCCGATCCCATATAACATAATCTGCCTAGCAATAGCCACATGCTCCCAATTTTAATATAGATTAGACTATTATCAAGTTTACTGAAACAACAAGACAAGTTGCATAAGATATAAAAATAAACACAAGAAAAATCACAACATCACATGAAAATTACCAACGCAATAACCCCATATCATCATATAAAAATTACCAACGCAATAACCCCACATCATCACATATCATCCCTGACAATAGCTACCTTTATCTCTCCTATAGTCACCCTTATCACTCCTATAATAGTCTCCCTTATCCCTCCGCTCTGACAATATCAATAGCCACCCTTATCGCTCCTATAACCACCTTTATCTCTACTATATCCACCCTTATCACTCCGCCCACACAATATCCCAACAAACATAACAACAGTGAAATGCCACCCTTATACCCACATAATATTCATAGTGAAATGCCACCCTTATATCTTCAAAATAATAACTCAAATAACAAAATAATTTACACGGAATATTATCACGGCAACATAACAAAATCAATTCATATCACAATTTTCCCAATAGCCATAACCAATTCCAAAGATATAACAAAATTAATTAATTTTATAACAAATAGTCCAAGGTTCCGCACAACGTATATAAAACCTCAAAACAACAACAAAGATAGAAAAAAACTCAGTATAGGACAATGCCTTCATTAATCCAAATTCTTGATAATTATATTAACGCCTCAGTTTAAACTTATTTAATTAATTATAGCAGATGGAAAATCCATAATATAATTATTTTCCAGGAAATATCAAATCAACAAACTCACGGAATTCACATAAATATTCAAGTGACAATCACATCAAATTGTCATATAAAAATAAATTCGACAAACTAAGGTTTAGGCATGACAAGTAGAGGATTTAATAAATGTCAAGAATTATCCAATTTACTACACAATAATGCCTAAGACTTTAATCCAATAAATTTTGCACATATAAGCCCGAGTACGTACTCGTCACCTCGCGTACACGGCTTTTCGCATTTCACAAATAGCACATAAGACTCGATGCCTAAGGGGTAATTCCCCCACTCGAGGTTAGGCAAGACACTTACC
The DNA here is from genome assembly GCF_000390325.3 of Nicotiana tomentosiformis. Lineage (NCBI taxonomy): Eukaryota > Viridiplantae > Streptophyta > Magnoliopsida > Solanales > Solanaceae > Nicotiana > Nicotiana tomentosiformis. The sequence continues at coordinate 72,578,976 of NC_090821.1, read as the reverse complement.
TTTTTGAAGTTATGCCGATATTCCAAAATCGCCTTCTTGCTTGAATTGACCTCCGGACAGCTCAAATCTATCCAAATTAATTGTATAACTTCATTAAAATTCATCGAAAATAATTCCGTATTCTAAAATGTCGACTTAAAAGTTTATTCTAAAAAGTCAACCAAAAGTCAACGCGAGGCTCGTCTCTCGGAACCCGACATAATTTTTATGGAATCCAAACACCCATTCCGATACGAGTTCAACCATACCAATTTTTTTCAATTTGGATAACAACTCTACCTCCAAATCTTAAATTTTCGTTTTTGGAGGATTTTGCAAAAATCTTGATATCCTCCATTTAAATCGGAATTAAACGATGAATATAACCATAGATTCATGAAATATAATTACTTTAAGATATAGAACACTTACCCCAACCAAGCTTGTGAAAATTCCCTCATGAATGGCCTAAATCCGAGCTCCAAAAATCCCAATCGAAAATGAAGTAATGACATATTTTTAATCCTTAAGTTTCTACCGAGGTTCGCATTTGCGGACAAAAACTTTGCATTTGCGAATAAATAGTGTTTTCGTATTTGCGGACAAAAACTTCGCATTTGCTAATAAACAGTGTTTTCGTATTTGCGGACAAAAACATCGCACTTGCTAATGAACAATATTTTTTTATTTGCGGACAAAAACTTCGCATTTGTGAATGAACAGTATTTTCGCAATTGCGATAAATGGTTCGCAATTGTGAATGAACAGTGCCGCACTAGAAACTAGCAAAACCCAAACTTCTCCGAAATGATCTGAAATCACCCCGAAACTCATCCGGAACCTTCCGGACACAAACCATATATGAATTTCAATCATAAAATACGCTACGGACCTGCTCGCGTACTCATAACACTAAAAAGAGGTTGTCGTAACCCGATATTGACCATGGTCAAACTCTCAAATTTCTTAACTTTACTAGTCTCTCAAACAATGATCCAAAAATACACCCAAGCCCCTCGGGACCCCGTCAAATTATACCAACAAGTAAAAAAATATGATAAAAACTTAGTCGAGGCATCAAATCACATCAAACAATGTCAAAACTACGAATCGCAGCTCGAATCGAATTATGAGTTATGAAATTTCCAAATTCTATAATTTGCGCCGAAACGTATTATATCAATCCGGAATGACTTCAAATTTTTCACACGACTCTTAAATAATATAATGGATCTTTTCCAATTTCCGGAATTTAAATTTTGACCACGATATCAATAAAGTCAACTCTTGATCAAACTTTGTAAAAATCTTTCATTGTCCAACTTTCGCCAAAATGCGTCAAATTGACCCACAAACTTTCAAATTCAAATTCGGACACACGCCTAAGTTTGAAATCACCATACGAAGCTATTGATATCATCAAAATTCTATTTCGGGATCGTTTACTCAAAAGTCAACTCTCAGGTCAACTATTTCCATTTAAGCTTCTAAATAAGAATTGTTCTTTCAATTTATTTTCGAATCTTAGGAAAATCAAACTCGACCATACCCGCGGGTCATAATACATATTAGGAAGCTGCTCGATACCTTAAGTCACGGAACGAGGCGTTAATTTTTAAAATGACAAGTCGGGTCGTTACAAATATGATGCTACTCACACAAGCTCATCCCCGCATGCACGAGTTCACAAAACGCTTTAAACACATGCATACATTCTATCAAACACTTGAAAGGCATGCAATTTAGACAAAATACAATTAGAGGGATAGTTTCCGCTTGCCTTAAATTCGAGGTTATAGACTTGACGCAAAAAATTTGATATCCAACTACCTTGGTCAATCTATACAACATTACATTACATATAACAGATGAATTAATTTTAAAGAAGGGGTATTTTCAAATCAATGCTACACTAGTTAAATAGCATATTTCCTATACTTATATTGAATGACTAAGTGGGCATTTGGACATAAGAATTATAAAATTCCAAAATAGGGAGAAAATTATTTCAAGTTAAAATGGTATTTGAAATTTAGTGGGCGTTTGGACATAGGAGTTGTAAAATTCCAAAAACAAAGTGAAAAATAATTTTCAAGTGAAAATGGTATTTGAAAATTAGAGTTGTGTTTGGACATGAATATAATTTTGGGTTGTTTTTGAAGTTCTGTAAGTGATCTGAGTGAAAATTTTGAAAAACATTTTTTGGAGTTTTTCAAATGTTCGAAAAATTTCAAAATGCATCTTCAAGTGAAAATTGGAAAATTTATGACCAAATGAAAAGTTTTCGAAAAAAGTAAAAATTTTCTTATGTCCAAACGGGCTCTTAGAGTTGTGTTTGGATATGAATATAATTTAATTTTTTTTTGAAGTTTTGTGAGTGATTTGAGTGAAAATTTTGAAAAACGGATTTTTGGAGTTTTTCAAATTTTCGAAAATTTTCAAAATGCATCTTCAAGTGAAAATTGAAAATTTTATGAACAAACACTGATTTCCAAAAAAAATAAATTTCTTTTGGAAAAAAGAAATTTTTTTTCTTATGTCTAAACATGCTCTAAATAAAATGTAAATACATAAATGTTGTGAATAATAAGATACTTTATATTCTAAACGAGAACGATGATTTTTCCAAAATAGATATTTTGAATAAGGAAAAGAGCAATACTAGAAGGCTTAGTGCTTGCACATTTCCAAATCCAATGTCTTGTAATGAGATTCAAAACATGCACTACTAAATAACTGTCAAAAAACGTCCACAAAAATCAACCGAAGTCGGTCGGATTCGAACAAAAACCGACCGATTTAAATTCATCGAATAAAGAATGGTCACAATAGGGTAGCGACCGCAGTCAGCCGATATTACCGACCAATTTCGGTCGGTATTCGACAACGCGCTTTGACCAAATTATTTAACAAAAAATAACCATACCGACCGACTTCAGTCGTAAAATTATTTTTAAATTAGCGACCGACGTCGGTCGAAACTTTAATTATTATTTTTTTAAAATTATTGTACAATTCCGATCAATTTCGGTCAGAATATTTAAAAATATTTAAAATGTAAAATTAAAAATTACGGTCGTAGTCGATCGGAATTGTTAAAATATTTAATATTTAAAATCAACAATTTCGACCGAAGTCGGTCGGTAACTTTGAATTTCTGGGATATTCAAATGAACAGTTCCGACCGACTTCGGCTGGTAGGTGGTCGATTTTCTGGGTATTGTTTTGGCAAAATACAACTGTTTTGTAGCTGCACCACCTGCCAACAACCAATCACCTATAACGGCAGCATTACATTGCTGCCATTCAACCAATATCAACAACAATAATAATAATAACAACAGCAATAACAACAATAATAACAACTATCAAAACTATATTATTACTAACAAAACATCATCTCCATATCCACTAAACTATATTAACAAAACATCATCTTCATCTCCACTAAACTATATTAACATAACATCATACCCAACAACAAAACGTTTCACAAGTTAAAAGTTCAAACATCATTCAATGAGTATTTTGTATTGCATCACCTCCATCTTCACTACTAGAAGCTTCATCGTCGGCATGATTCGAAGGATGACGATGAGAAGGACTAGCATCTAGGTAAGGCTCATGAGACCAGGGAATGAGGAAAACACCACTAGCAAGAAGATTGACCAGCTGAACTTGAAGGAGATTAAATTGTTGGTCCCTCTTTTCTAGGTGAACTTGAAGAGTATCAAATTGTTTATCTCTCTTTTGTTCTCTAGCCTTTGTCTCTTCAAGCTTTGCTGTCAGCTTTGCGATCTTCTTCTATATAGATGAGATAGTCAACCTATCAATTGCCTCGCCTTGGGCAGAAGTCCCTATTCCTTGCAATCCAGCCATGTAGTGCCGAAATGATCTCTCTGGAAGGCCATATGCTATCCTATTTTTAGGACCACCACCAACATCCAACCATATCTTCTGCGCTTCTTCGTCGGAAATGGGTGGTCGCTCGCCTTGCTCATTCAGTGGCAAGCTCTGAGTGTACTCCTCCACATTAATCTTGTAGCTACCCTTTATTTCGAAGATAGAAAATTATTAACTATATAATATTATAAACATTAATTTAAAGTTATAGTAGTTATGAAACTTACATATGTAGTCTCCGCCCGCCCGGTCCTCGACCCATCTAGATGGATCTGTCAGTGCCTTCTTCTTCCGGATGTGAGTCTCCATAAAGAACTCATCATGAGTCATCTTCCTCCCATATTTTTTTCCTACAAATATAATAAAACATGTTAACTAATTTAAAATATATAAATATAATTTGATATATATAAAATTAAATATTTTAAGGAATTACCAGTAGTCTCCTCGCAGTCCCCATGCTCCTTGCACCCACACCGTGCAAGGAGCCACCCTTCTTAGATGCTCGAGCTTTCATTCCATGTTCACTCTTCTTCTCGAACTTCTCAGTGGTCCACTGTCTCAGCAGATCCTCCCATATGTGCGGTAGAACCCATGAAGGCTTCTTGCTCTTCTTCCGAGCACAATAGAAGGAATCAAATAGTCTTTTACGGCATTTGAACTTAAAATTTGCAAGAATGGCTCTGTTATGTCGGTCCTCCCAGGCACACTTAGTCTGCAAATGAAGTGTGTAATGTTAGATAAAAATATTAATAATATAATGCTTAAATAGATAAGAATTGTATTGAAACCTTAAATTGGTTGAAAATTTGCTCCACGAGCTTCGGTGAAAAGTCACTCTAAGTCGCATAGGGTGTATCATACAACCGATCAAGAGCTTCAGTGATTATCTTTGTAGTATGATGATTAGATATGAACCTGCAACATAGCAATTACATTAAATAAACAAGACTAGATATTATAATTCATCAAAAAGAAAGAAGTAAATCTTAGCCGTTGCCCTCAGGTCTGATGATCATCCTATGATAACGATCATATTGCACTTCTTATGGATCATCTTCCTCCGATGAATTTGAAGCGTGTGCATAAGGAGAGTCATCTGGCTTAGCGCTACTATCCCGAACGCGAAGTCTAGAAATTCTAGGAGACGAACTCCGTGGAGAGGGAGACGGGGCGGGTGATGAAGATGGCTCCCTTGCTGCGATCCAGACCTCTACTGCGATCCAGACCCCTACTGCAATCCGGCTGGCTGAAATCTAGATGGATGTGATCTAGTTGGTGATGAAGCAAATGGAGCAGATGATGGGTGTATCACCACATGGCCCTGTGACTGGTGACTCGATGGACCAATGTAACTATATGCAGGATCATGTGGAGGAAGTGAGGTATAGCCATGTGGTGGAGAATGGTAAGAATACTACTAGGTGGAAGAATGGTAGGTAGTCTGATGAGTAGATGGATGTGGTGGAAAAGATGTGTTCCCAGAAGATTGCTACCGGCCATTAGCAAAGGAGGGATGCAAGTGTGGAGTGGAAGGAAGCGAGGGTGTAGCACCATCATCATGATCAATAGGCCTCTTATCCTTCTTAGACCTACCTCGACCCCTCGGTCATCTGCATAAATTAAAGAAAATGTTAGAATTGAGTATATAAATCGATATAAGTTGAGAGCGCTTGAAAAAACTAACATGCTAGTCGTCTTCGAAGTATCCTTCCTCGTCCGAAAATTCTTCCTCTTCACTTGTTTCATTTTGATTAGGTGATTCTTAGTCCTCATTTTCTATGATTGTTTTTTCTTTCATATCAACTTCTTCTAATATGTGTTGAGGATGCTCCAAGTCATTTTCTAACTGATCATCCACCATTTGGTTAACACTTGAGGTATCGTTTTGGTAAGGAACATCTAGCACATTCTCAACTTCCATCCTACTAACATGCTTAGTTTTGATTACAACCAACCGATCAGTCTTATCCCTCGGTTCACTAGCATAATCCAGATACGTCCTATCAAAATGCTTCCAAGCTTCCCCATATAAAGGATGACACATAACACCAGGCGACCTTCTATTTTAATAATGCCATCTCATATGAGGAGCAGAACTCATCGATGCGTACAACCTCTTTAATCTAGGAATAAGAGGAAAGTAATGCATCGACTTCACAACAACCTTCTTCCCGCTAGAAACCCACTTAAAACAAGATTTTTCACAAAATTTACAACTTTCTAAATCTGTATCACCCTTATAATACAGCATGCAACCATCTTCACAACAATTGATTCTCATAGACGAGAGTCCTAACTTAGAAACCAATCTTTTAGCCTTATAGAAATCTTCAAGTATGTTGAAAGTTGGGTCAACTAGTTCACTCATAAGGCCAATGAAAGAATCCATTCCCGCTTGAGAAATACTGGTATCTGATTTGATACTTAATAATCTAAATGCAATAGACAACTGAGAGTGCATACTCCCTTCACTTAGGGGACGACTATCGGCCTCTAACTGTTCATAAAAATGTTTTGCCTCTTCGTTTGGAGCTTGTTCAACACTTTCATGGGGTTCAACCTCGAAGTGCATCCCAAAAGCATCCGCAACTATTTCATGGTATCTAGGATGCTGAACGTTATTCCCCACCGACCTACTACTTTCACCAATAACTATGTTATGAAATACACCATCACTACCATCAACCTCTCCATGACTAGTCCACACAAAATAATTATCCATAAACCCTTTTTTATAAAGATGTGTAACAACCCGGCCAGTCGTATTGAGATTAATAGCCCCGATCCCCTACTTACTATTTCCCCCATATCTTCCTCTACTTATGTGACTTGTCGAGAGGCTTCATTTTGGTTTTTGGAGTGTTTTGGGACACTTAGTCCCTAAAACGGGAGCTTAAGTCTTAGGATTTTTGACCATAGTCAGAACTGTGTGAAGACAACCCCGGAATGGAGTTTTGCCGGTTCCGTTAGTTGCGTTGGGTGATTTTGGACTTAGGGGTATATTCGGATTGTGTTTTGGAGGTCTGTAGCTCATTTAGGCTTGAAATGGCGAAAGTCAATTTTTTTGGAGATTTTGACCAGTAGTGAAATTTTAGATATCGGTGTCGAATTTCGATTCCAGAAGTTGGAGTAGGTCCGTAATGTTAAATATGACTTGTGTGCAAAATTTGGGGTCAATCAGACGTGGTTTGGTTGGTTTCGGCATCGGTTGTCGAATTTGGAAGTTTCAGGTTCTTTAAGTTTGAATCGGAGGGTGATTTGTGATTTTAGCATTGTTTGATGTGGTTGGAGCGCTCGACTAAGTTCGTAAGGAGTTTTAGGATTGGTTGGTATGTTTAGTTGAGGTTCCGGGGGCCTCGGTTGAGTTTCGGGTGGTTAACGAACTTGGAATGGAAGTTGAGAAATTTCTAAAGTTTGGTCTTTTACTGGTATGATCGCACCTGCGAGGTTATTATCCATATGTGCGAAGCCGCATGTGCGGTAGGTTGAGTGCAGGTGCGGAAGGGGTGGAGATCAATAGAAGTCGCATGTGCGATGTTTCTCCGCACCTGCGATAGAGCAGATGCGGACCAATGGTCGCAGAAGCGGAGGCAACCAGGGTTAGTCATTTTTGCAGGTGCGCCTATATTTTTCGCACCGCCAGGCGCGCAGGTGCGAGCCCAGGATCCGCAGGTGCGGAAATTCCTGGGCAGTGTTTAAAACCGAAGGGCTTTGTGATTTTTGTCATTTTGGCCTTTGCAAACTCGGTTTAGGGCGATGTTTGAGAGATTTTTCGAGAGATTTCTTGAGGTAAGTCCCTTGTGCTTATTTTTGATCTATAATCTTGCTACCCGATTAAATTTTCCATCTAGTTAGTGTGTATTTAAGTGGAATTTGGGAGTTTGAGGCTAGGTATTTGAAGAGTTTGATTTTGGGATTTGAGTGATCATTTGAGGTCGGATTTTGATAAATTTGGTATGGTTGGACTCTTGAGTGAATGTGCTTTCAGATTTTGTGACTTTTACCTAATTCCGAGAGTGGACCCGGGTCGACTTTTTAGGACGGATTTCGGAAATTTTGTTAAAGTCTTTATTTCATTAATTAGATTAGTCTATTATAGTTGTATTTATGATATGTAATTGTTTTTGGCTAAATTTGGGCTATTCGGGGTCATATATTCGTGGAAAAGGCATTGTTACCGAGTTATTGAGCTTGGTTCGAGGTAAGTGACTCGCCTAAACTTGTGTGGGGGAAATCCCCTTAGGATTTGGTACTGTTTTGATATGTGAGCGCCGTGTACGTGAGGTGACGAGTAAGTACACGAGCGAAGTTTTTGTAAAAACCCAATTTCTACTAAGTATTAACCTGATTTTCCTTCTTATTTGAGTCTTATCAACATGTGTTGTATCCTGTTAGACTAAAATAGCATGCCTACTTACCTTAATTGTTTATCTGAACTCCGTGCAACATATTTAGTGGATTTTCCCTATTTTTCCTTGACTTGTACTTAGTCTAGTTTGTAGGATTTCGTGTTGTAGTTGTCGCGTTCTATTGTTTGAGTTGCATATTTACTTTGAGATTACAGAACGGTATTACGGGAGATCCCCATGTCTTGCATATTTACTTTGGGACTACAGAACGGTATTTCGGGAGATCCCCATGTCTTGCATATTTACTTTGGGACTACAGAACAGTATTTCGGGAGATCCCCTTGTCTTGCATAGCAAGGCCAGATTATTGGGTACAGACTTGGTTTAGGATGCCTTGGAGAAGGCTAAGGTGATTCAGGATAGACTTCACACAACCCAGTCCAGATAGAAGAGTTATGCGGATCGGAAGGTTCGCGATGTTGCATTCATGGTTGGAGAGCGGGTCTTGCTCCATGTTTCGCCTATGAAGGGCGTTATGAGGTTTGGAAAGAGGGGCAAGCTGAGGCCAAGGTCAATTGGTCCCTTTGAGATATTGCGGCGAGTTGGGGAAGTTGCTTACGAACTTGCCTTACCTCCCAACCTAGCAAGAGTTCATCCGATATTTCATGTTTCGATGCTCCGGAGGTATCACGGCGATCCGTCTCATGTGTTGGATTTCAGCTCAGTCTAATTGGACAAGGATCCGTCTTATGTTGATGAGCTAGTGGCTTTTTTAGACAGGCAGGTTAGAAAGCTAAGGTCAAAGAACATTGCTTCCGTGAAGTTTTAGTGGAGGGGACAGCCGGTCGAGGAGGCGACATGGGAGACCAAGCAGGATATGCACAGCCGTTATCTTCATCTTTTCACCACTTCAGGTATGTCTCTATACTCGTCTGAGGACAAACAATTGTTTTAAGATGGTGAGGATGTAATGACCCGGCCGGTCGTTTTGAGAGTAATAGCCCCAATCCCCTATTTACTGTTTTCCCCATATCTTTCTCTGATTATGTGACTTGTCGGGAGGCTTCATTTTGGTTTTTGGAGTGTTTTGGGACACTTAGTCCCTAAAATGGGAGCTTAAGTCTTAGGATTTTTGACCGTAGTCAGAACTGTGTGAAGACAACTACGGAATGAAGTTTTGCCGATTCCGTTAGCTCCGTTGGGTGATTTTGGACTTAGGAACGTGTCCAGATTGTGTTTTGGAGGTCTGTAGCTCATTTAGGCTTGAAATGGCGAAGGTGAAATTTTTGGAGACTTTGATCGGTAGTGGAATTTTTGATATCGGGGTCGGATTCCGATTCCAGAAGTTGGAGTAGGTCTGCAATGTTAAATATGACTTGTGTGCAAAATTTGGGGTCAATCGGATGTGGTTTGGTTGGTTTCGGCATCGGTAATCGAATTTGGAAGTTTCAAGTTCTTTAAGTTTGAATCGGGGGATGATTTGTGATTTAAGCGTTGTTTGATGTGGTTTGAGGGCTTGACTAAGTTCACATGGTATTTTAGGATTGGTTTGTATGTTTGGTTGATGTCCCGGGGGCCTCGGGTGAGTTTCGGGTGGTTAACGGACTTGGAATGGAAGTTGAGAAATTTCTGAAGGTGCGGAAGGGGTGGAGATCAACAGAGGTCGCAGGTGCGATGGTTACTCCGCACCTGCGATAGAGCAGATGCGGACCACTGGTCGCAGAAGCGGAGGCAGCTAGGGTTAGTCATTTTTGTAGGTGCGCCCATATTCTTCGCACCAGCGGGCGTGTAGGTGCGAGCCCAGGCTCCGTAGGTGCGGAAATGCCTGGGAAATATTTAAAACCGAAGGGCTTCGTGATTGTTGTGATTTTGGACTTTGCAAACTCGGTTTAGGGCAAGTTTTGAGAGCATTTTCGAGAGATTTCTTGAGGTAAGTCCCCTGTGCTTATTTTTGATCAATAATCTTGCTTCCCTATTTATTTTTCCACCTAGTTAGTGTGTATTTAAGGTGGAACTTTGGAGTTTGAGCCTAGGGATTTGAAGAGTTTGATTTTGGGATTTGAGTGATCATTTGAGGTCAGATTTTGATAAATTTGGCATGGTTACTCGTGAGTTAATAGGCTTTCGGATTTTGTGACTTTCACCCGATTCTGAGACGTGGGCCCGGGTTGACTTTTTAGGACGGATTTCGGAAATTTTGTTAAAGGCTTGATTTCATTAAATAGATTAGTCTATTATAGTTGTATTTATGACATGTAATTGATTTTGGCTAGATTTGAGCCATTCAAAGTCGGATATTCGTGGAAAAGGCATTGTTACCGATTGATTGAGCTTGGTTCGAGGTAAGTGGCTTGCCTAACCTTGTGTGGGGAAAATCCCCTTAGGATTTAGTATTGTTTTGATATGTTAGCGCCGTGTACGTGAGGTGATGAGTACGTACATGAGCTAATTTGTTGTAAAAACCCGATTTCTACTAAGTAATAACCTAATTTTCCTTCTTATTTGAGTCTTATCAACATGTGTAGTATCCTGTTAGACTAAAATAGCATGCCTACTTGCCGTAATTGTTTATCTGAACTCCGTGCAGCATGTTTAGTGGATTTTCCTTATTTTTCCTTGACTTGTACTTAGTCTAATTTGTAGGATTTTGTGTTGTAGTTGTCGCGTTCTATTGTTTGAGTTGCATATTTATTTTGAGACTACAGAACGGTATTCCGGGAGATCCCCATGTCTTGTATATTTACTTTGGGACTACAGAACGGTATTCCGGGAGATCCCCATGTCTTGCATATTTACTTTGGGACTACGGAACAGTATTTCGGGAGATCCCCTTGTCTTGCATATTTACTTTGGGACTAAGGAACGGTATTCCGGGAGATCCCCCTGCACATTTATGTTTGGGACTACGAGACGGTATCTCGGGAGATCCCATGTTGTATTTCTGTGTACTTAGCTGTTACCTTATATGAATTCTTTCTTGTTAAATATCAGTCTTTATTTTACTGCGATATTTCATTCTTGCCTTGCACTATTATTATTTATACCAGTAGGGTCCTGACCTGACCTCATCACTACTCGACCGAGGTTAGGCTTGGCACTTACTGGGTACTGATTGTGGTGTACTCATGCTACTCTTCTGCATATGCCTTTCATGTGCAGATCCAGGTGCTTCTTATCAGCCGCACTATCAGTGAGCCGGGATAACTTTGGAGACTTCAAGGTATATCTGCCGCGTCCGCAAACCTCGGAGTCCCCTTCTACTCTTTCCCATGTCCATTATCTTATGTATTTTTCTTTTATTAGACTCTGATGTATAGAGACACTAGATTTCTTTCTGTAGTTTGTGATTCACGATGTTCCGGGTTTTGGGATTGCAGTGTACTTTCGAATAGTGGGTTATTGTACATGCCAAGCGGCATGGTACCCAGTTATGTTGTTATTACTACAGATAGTTGTTAAATTTATGTTTTTATTTAATTATTCCGCAAATTTTAGACTTACCTAGTTGTAGAGACTAGGTGCCATCACGACGACATACAGAGGGGAAATTGGGTCGTGACAAGATGAGTTTTAACATCCTACAATCCAAAAAAATGCAAATACTTGCACTTCACGCAAGGATAATCATCCTCTGATTTGAAATGGTTCAAGTGACATTGCATGCCTAATAAATTCATTAACCCCTTCTATAAATTCCTCCCTAAAAAACCGACGATTAGGATAATTCCTATTATACATCTGTCATGACCCAAAAATCCGCCACAGGCGTCGTGATGGAACTTTGTCTCTAAAATTAGGTAAGCCGATTATAACAACAATTCAAGCATTTTTTAAACATATAATTTAATACAACCTCCGAAGACTGATAATACTGAGTCACGAACTTTAACTGAATACATAGAATGATCACGAGGACCAAATATACAATATTGTTTGAATAAGAATTAACAGTACAATAAAATGAAAAGACTCTAAGGAACTGCGACGACCAAACATCTCTACCTCGAATCCTTGCGACCCCACTTTAACTATACCCAAGTCCGATAGCTCCAATACCTTACCCTGCACAAAAATGTGCAGAAGTGTAGTATGAGTACACCACGGTCGTTACCCAGTAAGTATCAAGACTAACCTCAGTGGAGTAGGGACGAAGTACAGTCAAGACACTCACTAGTCTAATAACCTGTGCAATATAGTATACAAAATAACAGGAAACAAATAACAATAAGGGCAACACGAACCAATCATTAATATTGCTCAACAAATGATAAATACAAGTACACTCTATTAAATCAAGTCTTTCAAATAAATATCTTTCACATATAATCCTTCCAATAAATCTCTCGCAATTATAATTCCTCAAATAAATATTCTTCAAATATAATTCTTTCAATAAATCTCTTTCAAATATATTTTCCTCCAATAAATATTCTTCAAATATAATTCTTTCAATAAATCTCTTTCAAATATAATTTCCTCAGATAAATATCTTTCGAATAAAAGTCACCATGTGACACCTCATTTCAAAATCATAAAGTACGAGTTTCAGCCTAATTTCATATTTTCATGGCACCTCGTGCCAATTTCTGTACCACAACCGCACGGACAACTCACGTGCCAAATATCATTATCATTTAATCACTGCACCTCGTGCCCAAATTTCATATCACAACTGTACAGATAATTCACGTGCTAATATCATCATTATTTACTCACGACACCTCGTGCCCACATATTCCTTCATAATCCGCCTGGCAATAGCCACTGGTCCCCAATTTTAACATAAATCAGATTTTTATCAATTTACCAACAACTAGACAAATTTGTACAAGGTATAAAAATAAACACAAGCAAAATCACAACATAACATAAAATTTACCAACACAACAACTCCACCCCATCATATATCATCCCTGACAATAACCACCCTTATCTCTCCTATAGCCACCCTTATCACTCCTAGAATAGTCTCCCTTATCCCTCCGCCCTGATAACATCAATAGCCACCTTTATCGCTTCTATTGCTGCCCTTATCTCTCCTATAGACACCCTTATCGCTCCGCCCAGACAATATTCCAACAACCACAACAACAGTGAAATGCCATCCTTATACCCACATAATATCAACAATGAAATTCCACCCTTATACCCACATAATATCAACAATGGAATGCTAACCTTATATCCTCAAAATAACAACTCACACAACACAACAATTTACACGAAAAATTATCACGACAACATAACAAAATCAATTCATGTCACTATTTGCCCAATGGCCACAACTAAATTCCAAAGATACAACTAAATTAATTAATTTCACAATAAATAGCCGAAGGCTCCACACAATGTGTATAACACCCCCAAAACAATCAACGGAGATAGAAATTACTCAGCATAAAGCAAGGCCTTCATTAATCCAAATTCTCAATAATTATATAACCATCTCTTCTTAAGCTCATTTAATTAATCATTTGCAGAGGGAAAATACATAATGAAATTAAATTCCAAGAATTATCAAACCAACAAACTCATGGAATTACATAAATAATCAAGTAACAATCACATCAAATTGTCATATAACAACAAATTCAACAACAAGGATTAAGGCATGGCAAATAGATGATTAAATATATGCCAACAATTATCCAATTTACTACAGAATATGTCCAAGACTTTAACTCAATAAATTTTGCACATATAAGCCCGAGTACGTACTCGTCACCTCATGCACACGGCTTTTCAGTTTTCACAAATGGCACATAAGACTCGATGCCTAAGGGGTAATTCCCCCACTCGAGGTTAGGCAAGATACTTACCTTTTTGAAGTGCGAGGTGACCACCGGACCGCTCAAATCTATCCAAATTAATTGTGTAACTTCATTAAAATTCATCGGAAATAATTCTAGATAATAATACGCCGACTTAAAATTTTATTCTAAAAAGTCAACAAAACTCAATGCGGGGCCCGACTCTCTGAACCCGACATATATTTTGCAAAATATGAACACCTATTCCGATACGAGTTCAACCATACCAATTTTATCGAATTCCAATAACAACTCGACCTCCAAATCTTATTGGAAGATTTTGCAAAAATCTTGATTTCCTCCATTATAATCCAAATTAATTGATGAATATAACCATCGATTCATGAAATATGATCACTTTAGGATATAGAACACTTATCCAAGTCAAAGTCTTGAAGAACTCCTTCAAAATCGCCCAAAACTCGAGCTCCAAAATCTCAATCGAAAATGGCGAAATGACCATTTTTGGTCCTTAAATGTTTCTGCCCAGTTTCGCACTTGCGGACGTGTCGCCGCATCTGCGGAGCCGCTCTTGCGAGCCAAAAATCGCTTCTACGGAAGTCCACTAACCAGAGGCCCTCGCACCTGTGGAGTTCTCTTCGCTTCTGCGCAATCACATAAGTGATGACCAATTGCGCATCTGCGAAGCTTCTCGCTTTTGTGCTCCATGTACCGCATCTGCGATCACGCAGGTGTGGGGAACTTTTTGCACCTGTGACCACTGTTCAAACCTGTCCAAAAATCAATCCGTTAACCTTTCGAAATCCAGCCGAGGCCCTCGGGACCTTAACTAATTATACCAACACATCCCAAAATACAATGCAAACGTATTCGAGGCTTTAAACCACGTCAAACAATGTCGTAATTACGAATCACACATCAAATTGAATTATGAGTTTTCAAATCTTCCAACTTCTATATTTTGCACCGAAACGTATTAAATCAATCTGGAATGATTTCAAATTTGTACACAAGTCATAATTGACGTAATGGAGCTATTCCCATTTTCGGAATCGAAATCCTACCTTGTTATCAAAAATTCACCATTCGGCCGGACTTTCCAAAATCTTCTATTTTCCAACTTTCGCCAAAATGCGTCGAATTGTGCTACGGACTTCCAAATCCAAATCCGAACATACGCCTAAATCCAAAATCATCATACGAAGCTATTTCCATCATCGAAATTCCATTCCGAGGTCGTTTGCTCAAAAGTTAACTCTCCGGTCAACTCTTTCCATTTAAGCTTCTAAATAATATTGTTCTTTTAATTTAATTCTGAATCTTCCGAAAATCAAACTCGACCATACCCGCAGGTCATAATACTTATTATGAAGTTGCTCGAGACCTTAAGTTACTGAACGGGGCGTTAATTCTTAAAATGACAAGTCGGGTCGTTACATTCTCCACCTCTTAACCAAACGTTCGTCCTCGAACGTGCTAAGAATTATTCCGAGGACATTAAATTACGGAGTGTGTTATTGCACACATATTTGCGTGCGATTCTATGTTCTGCATTTAACATGGGTCCGACAACACCATATCAATTGAGATTATTTCTTTTATCCAGACCTATAAACCTTAAAATCAATTTCTTACACTCCAAACATTTTTAAAAGGCCCGATTTTCACATCAACGCACGGTATTAGTCTCAACTGGCTATAGTAACTCGTGCCTACGCACACATCAACTTTCTTGATAGTGTTGAAGTACTTCAAATTTTTTTTAGGGTGTTGAATGAGAAGTAGAGTCCGCCCTCAAACACATAACATAACTTTTCTCTTCTTTCGCACATATCAATCTCCCAAATTTTTCTAACTCCCAAATTTTTCCAAAATTTCGGCAGAGTCTCCCCTGTAAATGGGCCTATCCACCTGCCGTAGTAACACCAAAACAACTCCTAACAACACATCCACAACCCAATAAAGCACCACAATGTATATATCAATAACACTAATCTCAGCATTACAATCACTGGATTATCATAATGATATCAGGACATGAAGCACATCATATGTATGCCCATCACTATATCTCTGGTCTTAAAAGCTGCTCATAATTAATTTCAGCATCATCAATTAACCTCATATTAACCAAAACCCCGTTTCGAATTTTCACAACACTGACAACAAAATGTGAGACATGAATACCTCATAATTATTTACCCGAATTAACGAGTCCCATTTAACGCCACCTGGGCACTCACCTCGTAGGCTAAAACTCAATGATTACAGGATAATTATGGCACAAAAACACATAAAAGAATTATCACATAAGCCTATCAGACATAACTCCCTATTAGTACTATAGTACAAATTAAACTTCACAAAGGGAGAATTTAAACTCATAAATATTTCACCACAAGGACCTCGTCCTTATATAACTTCCACTGCGGCTTGCAACCCGGTTTAAATATTTCACATCATATAAAAATGTGAGGATCTCGTCCATAACTCCGAATCACAAGTATTTTTGCACATTGTGCCAACTGAAATTTCAATTTCCTTTCTTTCTTCTTTTCAATTGTCACGACCCGGAATTCCCACCGTCGGGACCGTGATGACGCCTAACCTTTCACTTGCTAAGCAAGCCAACGTTAGAGAATCATTAAACCAATCCATACTCCATTCAGTAAATAACAGAAAAGTAACTAAGATGAAATATAATGAGTGCGGAATATTATAAAAACTGTATTAATTACTACCACCCGGATCTGGAGTCACAATTCACGAGCATTATAGAATTCACTACAAGTAATAGTCTAAGAGAAATACAACTGTTTGAGTGAAAGAAAAAGTAAAACAAAAAAGATAGACGGGGACTTTAAGGTCTGTGAACGTCGACAAATCTACCTTGAGTCTCCAGATAGCTGGTCCAACAGCTAAAATCTCGATAAACTCGAGCCGGTACCAAAATCTGCACAGAAAGTGCAGAGTGCAGTATCAGTACAACCGACCCCATGTACTGGTAAATGTCGAGCCTAACCTCGATGAAGTAGTGACGAGGCTAAGACAAGACACCTACAAATCAACCTGTACAATTTAACAGTGTATATACAAATAACAACAATGAAAAGCTAGACAGGTAATATCGAGAGGGGGAAGCATGCTGAGGGAAATATGAGATAAAGAACTACATCAGAATGATGAATAGAACAACCAATATACTATGAATCAACAGGAACAATGAATATAGTAAAAGAAAAATGCACGGCATCATCCTTCGTGCTTTTACTCTAAACCTCACCATAAAATCAATAGAAACGACACGACATCACCCTCCGTGCATTAACTCTCATATTATGGCATGACATCACCCTTCGTACATTAACTCTCATATCATGGCACGACATCACCCTTCGTGCATTAACTCTCATATCATGGCACGACATCACCCTTCGTGCATTAACACTCACAATACGACACGGCATCACCCTTCATGCATTAACACTCTCCCTTACCATAATGCAATGAACAAATAACAACAGAGAGATAGAATAACAAGTACAAGCCTTACTTCAATATTTGTCAACAATCGCGTTCGCGAGGACACTGTCGCGTTCGCGAAGAGAAGAACTTGCCAAGTTTACGCGTTCGTAAAACCCTTATCGCGTTCGCTAAGGTTACGCCCCCCTGGCCTTTGCGTTCGCGATTCCTTGCTCGCGTTCGCGATGAAAAGTGACTGACCCCTCCCCCAGGTCCCTAACACTACACATTCGCGATGAGCCGGTCGTGTTCACGAAGGGTAAAGCCCCCATCACTCCGCGTTCGCGACCAGGCCTTCGCATTCGCAAAGAGGAAAAACTCACCCTGACCATCTTACCCTTCGCATTCGTGAGAGTAGCTTTGCGAACGCGAAGAACCACACACCAGAACAGCTGCTGCAGCAAAAGTACCAGATTTTCTAAGTCCAAACATCCCGTAGCCTATCCGAAACTCATTCGAGCCCTCGAGGCTCCAAACCAAACATGTACTCAAGTCGAAACACATCATACAAGCTTGTTCGCGTGATCAAATCGCAAAAAAAACACCTAGAACTACGAATTTAGCACCAAATCAAATAAAAATATAAAGAACACTTTAAAATTCCTATTTTCACAACCGGACGTCCGAATCACATCAAACCAACTCCGTTTCTCACCAAATTTCACAGATAAGTCATAAATATTATATTGGACTTATACCAAGCTCCAAAACCAAAATACGGACCCTGTATCAATAAGGCCAAACATCAACCAATTCTTAAAACCATTAAATTTCCAAACTTTTAATTTTCATCAAGAATTCATAACTCGATCTAGGAACCTCCGAATTCGATTCCGTGCATACGCCCAGGTCTCATATTTTGATACGGACCCACCAAAACTGTCAAAATACAGATCCGAGCCCGTTTACCAATAATGTTGACCGAAGTCAATGCAACTGAAGTTTTTAGGCAAACATTCTTATTTTTATCAATTTTTAACATATAAGCCTTCCAGGCCAATACATGGACTGCGCACGCTAATTAAGGAAGGCTAAGATGAGGTTTTTGTGACCTCGAAACGCAGAATCAGGTTCTAATATATAAGATGACCTAACGGTTCATCACATTCTCCATCTCTAAAACAACCATTCGTTCTCGAACGGATATAAAAAAGTACCTGGGCTGGTGAAAAGATGTGGATATCTACTCCGCATGTTTGACTCGGACTCCTAAGTAGCCGCCTCGACGGGCTGACCTCTCCACTACACTCAAACTGAAGGGTAACTCTTTGTTCTCAGCTAGCAAACCTGCCGAGCTAGAATAGCCACTGGTTCCTCTTCGTAAGTCAAATCCTTGTCCAACTGGACATAGCTGAAATCTAGTACATGGGACGAATCGTCGTGATACTTTCGAAGCATGGACATATGGAATACCGGATGAACTGCTGATAACCCTGGTGGCAATGCAAGCCTGTAAGCCACCTCTCCCACTCTCTCCAAAATCTCAAAAAGTCCGATATACCTAGGGCTCAACTTTCCCTTCTTTCCGAACCTCATTACACCCTTCATGGGTGATACCCGAAGCAACACTCTCTCCCAGACCATGAATGCAACATCACGAACTCTGCGGTCGACATAACTCTTCTGCCTGGACTGAGCTGTGCCAAGTTGACCTTGAATAATCTTGACCTTATCCAAGGCATCCTGTACTAAGTCTGTGCCCAACAACCGAGCCCCCCTACTCTAACCACCCAACTGGCGACCGACACCGCCTACCATATAATGCCTCATAGGAAGCCATCTGAATGCTCAACTGGCAGCTGTTGTTGTAGGAGACCTCTGCAAGGGGCAAGAACTGATCCCATAATTCTACGAAATCTATGACACATGCGCGAAACATATCCTCTAAGATCTGAATAATGCGCTCGGTCTGTCCGTCCGTCTGAGGATGAAATGCCGTGCTCAACTCAACCCGCGTGCCGAACTCATGCTATACTACCCTCTAGAAGTGCGAGGTGAACTACGGACCTCGATCAGAAATGATTGACACGGGCACACCGTGAAGACGGACGATCTCGCGGATGTAAATCTCTGCCAACCACTTCGAGGAATAGGTATCTTCCATAGGAATGAAATGCGCTGACTTAGTTAGCCTGTCCACAATGACCCAAATAGCATCAAAGTTCCTCTTAGTCCGTGGGAGTTCAACAACAAAATCCATAGTGATACACTCCCATTTCCACTCAAAGATCCCTAACGTTTGAAGTAAATCACCAGGTCTCTGATGCTCACACTTTACCTGCTGGTAATTTAGACACTGAGCAACATACATAACTATGTCTTTCTTCATTCCCCTCTACCAATAATGCTTTCGCAAGTCCTGATACATCTTGGCGGCGCCCGGATGAACAAAATTTTGGGAACTGTGGGCCTCCTCAAGAATCAACTCACGAAGTCCATCGATATTAGGCACACAAATACGACCCTGCATCCTCAAACCTCAGTCATATCCAAAAGTAACCTGCTTGGTACCACCGTGCTGCACTGTATATCTAAGGACAAGTAAATAAGGATCGTCATCCTGTCGATCTCTGATGCACTCAAACAAAGAAGTCCGAGCAACTGTACAAGCAAGAACACGACTGGGCTCTGAAATATCCAACCTCACCAATTGATTGGCCAAAGTCTGAACATCTAATGCTAGAGGCCTCTCACCGACTGGAATGAACGCAAGGCTGACCATACTCGCTGACTTTCTACTCAAAGCATCGGCCACCAAATTGGCCTTCCCGAGATGATACAGTATGGTGATATCATAGTCTTTCAATAGCTCCAACCACCTCATATGCCTCAAATTGAGCTCCTTCTGCTTGAACAAATACTGCAAGCTCCGATGATCTGTGAATACATCACATGGCACGCCGTAAAGATAGTGCCCCCAAATCTTTAGCGCGTGAACAATGGCTGCCAACTCTAGATCATAAACGGGGTAATTCTTCTCGTGAACCTTCAGTTGCCGCGAAGCATATGCAATAACCTTGCCACTCTGCATCAATACCGCACCAAGACCAATACGATATGCGTCATAATATACCGTATAAGATCCTGAACCTTAGGGTAACACCAATAACAGTGCCGTAGTCAAAGTTGTCTTGAGCTTCTGGAAGCTCGCCTCATACTCGTCTGACCATCTGAACAGGGCACCCTTCTGGGTCAACCTGGTCAACGGGGCTGCTATAGATGAAAACCCCTCTACGGATCGACAGTAGTAGCCCTCCAAACCCAGGAAACTATGGATCTCTGTAGCTGATGTGGGTCTAGGCCAGTTCTGAAATGCCTCAATCTTCTTAGGATCCACCTGAATACCCTCTGCTGATACAACGTGACCTAAGAAAGCAATTGAACTCAACCAAAACTCGTATTTTGAGAACTTAGCATATAACTGGGTATCTCTCAGAGTCTGAAGAATGATCCGAAGATGCTGCTCATGCTCCTCCCGGCTATGGGAGTAGTTCAAGATATCATCAATAAATACAATCATAAAGGAATGCAAGTAGGGATTGAACACCCGGTTCATCAAATCCATGAATGTAACTGGGGCATTTGTCAGCCCAAATGACATCACCCGAAACTTATAATGCCCATACCGAGTCTGAAAAGCTGTCTTTGGGACATCGGATGCTGTAATCCTCACCTGATGGTAGCCAGATCTCAAATCAATCTTCTATAACACATTGGCACCCTGAAGTTGATCATATAAATCATCAATCCTCGGTAATGGATACTTGTTCTTGATGGTGACTTTGTTCAACTGCCGATAATCTATACACATCCTCATCGATCTATCTTTCTTCTTCACAAACAATACAGGTGCACCCCAGGGCGAGACACTAGGTCTAATGAAGCCCTTGTCAAGCAAATATTGCAATTGTTCCTTCAATTCTTTCAACTATGGCCGGGCCATGCGGTATGGCAGAATGGAAGTAGGTTGAGTGCCCAGAGCCAAATCAATGCAGAAATCAATATCCCAGTCGGGTGGCATCCCCGGCAGGTTTGGAGGAAACACCTCTGGAAACTCACGAACAACCAATACTGAATCCATGGATGGAACCTTCGCACTAGAATCGCGGACATAAGCCAAATAAGATAGACACCCCTTCTCGACCATATGCCGAGCCTTAACATAAGAGATAACTCTGCTGGTAGAATAGCCAGGAGTCCCTATCCACTCTAATCGAGGCAACCCCGGCAAGGCTAAGGTCACCGTCTTGGCATGACAATCTAATAAAGCATGATAAGGTGACAGCCAATCCATACCCCAAATGACATCAAAATCAACTATTTCAAGAAGTAAAAGATCTACACGAGTCTCAAGGCTCCCAATGGTGACCACACACGAATGATAAACATGATCTACAATAATAGCATCTTCCATTGGTGTGGACGCATACACAGGAGCACTCAAAGAATCACAAGGCACGACAAAATATAAAACACATTAGGATGACACATAGGAGTAAGTAGATCCCAGATCAAATAAAACTAAAGCATCTCTACTGCAAACTGAAATGGTACCTATGATAACAACGTCAGATAACTCAGCCTCAGGCTTGGCTGGGAAAGTATAACACCGGGGCTGGGCCCCACCACTCTAAACTACGTCCCTGGGATGGCCTCTAGCTGGCTGGTCTCTACCTCTAACGACCTGACCTCCCCTCTAACAGTCTGGCCTCTACCTCTGGCTGCCTGACCCCTACCTCTAGCTGGCTGAACAGGTGGTGCAACAACTAGTACTGGAACCATGGCATGAGAACTCTGATGCCCGGAGCTGCCCGTTGCCCGAGGGCAGAATCTAGCAGTGTGCCTCGGATCACCAAAAGTATAACATGACCTCGACTGCAATGATTGCTGACCCTAAAACTGACCCTGTCGACCTGAGTAACCACCCTGATAACTCTGGAGTGGAGGTGCACTAATAGGAGCTGGTGGTGTACTGTAGGCTAGCTGGTCGGAATAAGGTATATGAGGACCACGACCACTTGAGGCACCATG
The DNA here is from genome assembly GCF_000390325.3 of Nicotiana tomentosiformis. Taxonomy (NCBI): domain Eukaryota; kingdom Viridiplantae; phylum Streptophyta; class Magnoliopsida; order Solanales; family Solanaceae; genus Nicotiana; species Nicotiana tomentosiformis. Next base: position 72,556,418 of record NC_090821.1, on the reverse strand, counting down.
GGATGCCTTGAGTGCTGAATGAAACGGCCTGGGAGGATAGATTCTACAAAAAGTACCCCTGCCTCTTGATGAGGCACCGCTGAACTCACCGGAATGACGAGGTCTTTTGTTAGACCCCTGACCTCCCTGAGCAAGAACCATCTCGACTCGTCTGGCGACATTAGCAGCCGCCTGAAAAGAAATCTCACTCCCAGTCTTCTTAGCCATATGCAATCTGATAGGCTGAGAAAGTTCGTCAATGAACCTCCTCACCCTCTCTCTCTCGGTGGAAAGCAGAAGAATAGCATGACGGGCCAAATCCACAAAACGGATCTCATACTGAGTAACAGTCATACTGCCCTGCTGGAGACGCTCAAACTGACAGCGATGCTCCTCTTTTAATGTGATAGGCAAAAACTTCTCTAGGAAGAGCTGAGAGAACTTGTCCCAAGTAAAAGCAAGCGACCCAGCTGGTTTGGTCAACAAATAATCCCTCAATCATTTCTTGGCGGAACCAGTCATCTAAAATGCAGCAAAATCGACCCCATTGGTCTCCAATATACCGATGTTCCGTAGCACCTCATGACAACTATCAAAATACTCCTGGGGATCCTTGGAAGTAGCACCACTGAAGTGAACTGGGAAGTTCTTGGTAAACCTGTCCAATCTCCATAAAGCCTCAGAAGACATAGCTGACCCATCTTTGGCTTGTGCCGCAACAACCGGCTGAACTACTCTAACTAGCTGAGCTGCTGGAGCCTGTGCTGGGGAGCTATCTGCTCCAGAGCGGGAGTAGTGGGAGTCTGGGCTCCTCCTCCAGCCTAAGAGATGGCTGGTGCCATGGCAAATGCGCCAGCCTGGGCCACACTCACCATAAGGCCCACCTAAAAGACCAAAGAGTCCTGAAGTACTGGGGTGGCAATGAACCATTTCGGAACCTGAGCTGGTCTGACAGGAACAGTCTGGGCTGGAACCTCCTCGCCCCACTCTACATGAGGCTCCACTGTTGGTACCACTGCTCGAGCTCTGGACTGAGTCCTGCCCCTACCTCGACCTCTGGCACGGCCTTAGCCTCGACCTCGGCCCCTCGTAAGAGCTACCACTGGGGGATCTGGCTGCTGCTCAGCTAAAGAAGCGGTATAGGTCCTCGCCATCTGTGAGAGAATAAGAGTAGAAGAGTTCAATCAGTATTGAGAAAACAAAATCGCACGACAGAGAAGAATAGAAGTGAAATTTGTTCCTAAACTTCATAACCTCTGGAAGATAAGCACAGACATCTCCGTACCAATCCTCCAGACTGTACTAAGCATGTTTGTGAATCGTGAGACCTAGGCAATCTAGTGCTCTGATAACAACTTGTCACGACCCAGAATTCCCACTGTCAGGACTGTGATGGCGCCTAATATTTCACTTGCTAGGCAAGTCAACGTTAGATAATCATTAAACCAATCCTTATTACTTTTTGTAAATAACAACAAAGTAGCTAAGTTGAATTATAGTGAGTGCGGAATAATATAAAAACTACATTAATTACTACCATCCGAATCTGGAGTCACAATTCACGAGCATTCTAGAATTCACTACAAGTAATAGTCTAAGAGAAATACAACTGTTTGAGTGAAAGAAAAAGTAAAACAAAAAAGATAGACGGGGACTTTAAGGTCTGTGAACGTCGACAAATCTACCTTGAGTCTCCAGATAGCTGGTCCAACAGCTAAAATCTCGATAAACTCGAGCCGGTACCAAAATCTGCACAGAAAGTGCAGAGTGCAGTATCAGTACAACTGACCCCATGTACTGGTAAGTGTCAAGCCTAACCTCGATGAAGTAGTGACGAGGCTAAGACAAGACACTACAAATCAACCTGTACAATTTAATAGTGCATATACAAATAACAACAATGAAAAGCTAGACAGGTAATATCGGGAGGGGGAAGCATGTTGAGGGAAATACGAGATAAAGAACTACATCAGAATGATCACTGGAACAACCAAAATACTATGAATCAACATGAACATTGAATATAGTAAAATAAAAATGCACGACATCATCCTTCGTGCTTTTACTCTCAACCTCACCATAAAATCAATAGAGATGGCACGACAACTCCCTTCATGCATTAACTCTCATATCATGGCACGACATCACCCCTCGTGCATTAACTCTCATATCATGGCACGACATCACCCTTCGTGCATTCACACTCACAATACGGCACGACATCACCCTTCGTGCATTAACACTCTCCCTTACCATAATGCAATGAACAAATAACTATAGGGAGAAAGAATAACAAGTACAAGCCTTACTTCAATATTTGGTTACACAATATCAACCTTAACTTCGGAGTTAATACTCAATTATCACCAGAATATCCGTAAACATGACAAGAACAATCAATTTAACAACACTAGTCTAAACACATAGCAATTAGGCATGAGAAAGAGACCATATGAGAAAAATGGGAGAAACAGGGAAAACGGGTAAATTGGCGGCGCATAAGTACTCGTCACCTCATATATACACCGTTCACATGAATTTCGCATAGGAAATAATCTGAGGTTTGTAATTCCCTCAAGTCAGGGTTAACCATGACACTTACCTCGCTCCGAAGGCCACTTAATACTCAATTACAACTTTGCCTCTAGAATCCACCTCCAAACCACTCGTATCTATTCAAAAATGACTCAATAATATCAAATATTGCTAAAGGAATCAATTACATTGCATAAATTTAGATTTCCTAAACTTTTTCCCAAAAGGCAAAAATCGACCCCGGCCCGCTTGGTCAAAACCCGAGGTTCGGACCACAATCCATTTACCCATTCACCCCCGAGCCCGGATATATAATTGATTTTGAAATCAGACCTCAATTTGGGGTCTAAATCCCCATTTTTCCAAATCCCTAGTTTCTACCCAAAACCCCCAATTCTACCATGAAAACTCTAGATTTTAGGTTGATAATTCATGAAATGTCATGGGTAATTGAAAGAATATGGTTTAGAATCACTTACCAACACTTTGGGGGAAGAAAATGTCTTTGAAGAATCGTCTCTAGGATGTTTGGCTTTTGAAAATGTGAAAGAATGGCTTAAGTCCCGTTTTGGGACTGATTTATGAACTGGGCGACAGTGTTCATCGCGTTCGCGAGGACACTGTCGCGTTCGCGAAGAGCAGAGCTTGCTAAGCTTACGTGTTCACGAAACCCTTATAGCGTTTATGAAGGTTACGCCCTCTGGCCTTCGCGTTCACGAGTCCTTGCTCGCGTTCGCGATGAAAAGTGACTGACCCCTCCTCCAGGTCCCTAACATTACGCGTTCGCGATGAGCCGGTCGTGTTCGCGAAGGGTAAAGCCCCCATCACTCCATGTTTGCGATTAGGCCTTCGCGTTCGCAAAGAGGAAAAACTCATCCTGACCAGCTTGCCCTTCGCGTTCGCGAGAGTCGCTTCGCGAAGAAGAACACACCAGAACAGCTGTTGCAGCAAAAATAGTAGATTTTCTAAGTCCTAACATCCCGTAGCCTATCCGAAACTCATCCGAGTCCTCGGGTCTTCAGACCAAACATGCACTCAAGTCTAAAAATATCATACGAACTTGCTCGCGAGATAATATCGCCAAAATAACACCTAGAACTACAAATTTAGCACCAAATCAAATGAAATTCTTAAGAACACTTTAAAATTCCTATTTTCACAACCGGACATCTGAATCATATCAAACCAACTCAGTTTCTCACCAAATTTCACAAATAAGTCATAAATATTATATTGGACCTATACCGGGCTCTGAAACTAAAATACGGGCCCGGTATCAACAAGGCCAAACATCAACCAATTCTTAAAACCATTAAATTTACAGACTTTTAATTTTCATCAAAAATTCATAACTCGAGCTTGGGATCTCCAAATTCGATTCCGGGCATACGCCCAGGTCCCATATTTCGATACGGACCCACTGAGACTGTCAAAATATGGATCCAGGCTTGTTTACCAAAAATGTTGACCGAAGTCAACTCAACTAAATTTTTTAGGTAACAATTCTTAGTTTTATCAGTTTTTAACATATAATCCTTCCGGGCCAATACCCAGACTGCGTACGTAAATCTAGGAAGGCTAATATGAGATTTTTGAGACCTCGAAATGCAGAATCAAGTTCTAAGATATAAGATGACCTATCGGGTCATCACATCAATAAATTTCGTAAATATTTTTCATAACACATAATAAACCCTCATACTGGTACGTATATAATTCATAAAATTGGAATCAATTATTCCGAAACACATCAAACCCACTGTAATGAATAATAAAAGTTACTTTTGGACTTATAGCCTGCCCAAAAATAAAAATGACAGACACGGGCTCACATCTTCTAATCTCCCAATAGGGATAAACATATAAGTGGGTCACAAAATTATGAAGCTCACCTATAAGCGGAGCATAATAGGTGGACTCACCTCAATATTCAGATCCGAATCAAATTAAGGGAAAATATTCTTTTATAACAAATCGGGATTGTACCTGTAACGATACCATCTAGTGTATCGGCCTCCACCTCTTAGGCGCCCTCTACCCGTCTGTCCTCCACCCTAACTGGTTGTGCACGTTGGGTAGTAATTACATTGGGACCCACAGTCTGAGTGTTCTGATAAAATCCACCCCTCATAAGTATGGGAGAATCTATCATAATGTGCTTAGTATTACCACACTCATAATAGCCTCTCTGAGGTCGCAGTTGCTCATACTAAGTCTGTGCCGGATAACTGGAATAACCATTATAGGGATCCCGTGCCGGTGGTGCATTGTAAGAACTTACTAGAGTACTCCGAGTAATCTGATGTGCAGACTGAGCTGGCTGACTGCATGAGCCTCCGCTATAATGGGTCCTAGTTGAAGAGTAAAATCCACTGAACCCTCCAGATCTTTGAGACCTTTTGGCCTCCTTAGACTCCCTTTCCTCACCTAGAACACCCTCAATCTTCCTCAAAATCTCCACTACTTGTTGAAATGGAGTATCAATTTGCAACTTTCGAGCCATGCATATTGTAATAACATAATCGAGACCCTTAATGAATCTGCGGACCCGCTCTCTGACTGTAGGAACCAAGATAGGTTCATGACAGGCTAACTCACTGAATCTGATAGCATATTCTGACACTGTCATAATGCCCTGACGCAACCATTCAAACTCTGTGCGCCACGCATCTCGGAGAGTCTGGGGAACAAACTCTTTCAAGAACATTTTCGAAAATTGAGCCCAAGTTGGTGGTGTTGCATCGGTTGGTCTACCTTCTTCATAGATTTGCCACCACTGATATGCTGCGCATGACAGTTGAAATGTAGTAAAGGCAACTCCGCTCACTTCCACAATACCCATGGTGCGAAGAATACAATGACAAATTTCTAGAAATCCTTTGGCATCCTCTGTAGCTGTGCCACTGAAAGTAGGTGGACTATACCTCTTAAACCTCTCAAGTCTCTTTTTTCTTCTTCTTCTGATGCCTCTGGCCTGACCTCAGGCTGAACCGGAATAATAGGTTGTACCGGTACTACACCCGAAACCTGACCAATGTGAACCTGTTCCTCTGGAGTTGTGGTAGGATTCTGAGCTACTCCGCCAATCTGCGAAATATTTGATACAACAGAGATCAATTCCGCCTGAGTTAATGTACCAAACATACTCAGCAACTGTGCTAAAGTCTCCTGATGTCCGGGGGTAACAACATGTGCTCCTGGTACCTGTCCCCCAACTGGAGCTACTGGTGGCTCCTCAACTGTTGTTCTGATAGGTGCTCTGGTCGCGGCACGTGCCCTTCCTCGACCTCTACCTCGGCCCCGACTTCTTGTAGCCCTAGAAGTATATGCGGATGCCTGCTCAGCTAACCCGGTAGCGCGTGTCCTCACAATCTATGAGAGAATAGAGATACAAAGGCTCAAATTCCACATTTAACAAATCCGCACGACAGGAATGAAAGAAGTGGAAATTTCCTAACAGTTCTCTAGCCTCTCGAGGAAAGGTACATACGTCTTCGTACCGATCCACAAGTCTCTACTAGACTCGTTCGTGACTCGTAGAACCTATGAACCTAGAGTTCTGATACCAACTTTTCACAACCCAAAAACCTGCCACATGCGTCGTGATGGCACTTAGTCTCTAAGACTAGGTAAGCAAATTATAACAACAATTCAAGCCATTTTTTTAAACATATAATTTAATACAACCTCCCAAGACTGGTAATACTGAGTCACGAACTCTAACTGAATACATAGAATGATCACGAGGGCCGAATATACAATACTGTTCGAATAAGAATGAGTAGTACAATAAAATGGAAAGACTCCAAGGAACAGCGACGACCAAACAACTCTACCTCAAATCCTTGCGACCCTACTTTAACTCTGTCCAAGTCCGATAGCTCCAATACCGGGCTCTGCACAAAAATATGCAGAAGTGTAGTATGAGTACACCACGGTCGGTACCTAGTAAGTATCAAGACTAACCTCAGTGGAGTAGAGACGAGGTACAGTCAAGACACTCACTAGTCTAATAACCTGTGAAATATAGTATACAAAATAATAGGAAATAAATAATAATAAGGGCACGACG